>NW_012116055.1:657940-659226 GCF_000951035.1 Colobus angolensis palliatus
CTGGGATTACAGGCTTGAGCCACCGCGCCCGGCCTACCTAATGTTTTTAAGGTAGCTACTAGAAACTTTAAAATGACATGTGCCTCATACTGCATTTCTATTAAACAGTGCTAGACAAGACCATAGGTTAAATAATAAAGGAGATAGAACTAGAAAAAGCTAATTAAATCTCAATCTTGGAAGGTCTTGAAAGAGGATTTGTGAATCCCTGAGTGTGCCAAATATTGCTCACAGAATACAGAAAAACATAATAATATCTTCACACGAGTTTCATGACTTTGATATTGCATGGTAAGTGTAAATTTCACATGCCAATATCCACAACTGCTCGAGTCAGACACCTTTTGCAGTTCTGTACTGGCTGTGTTTTATGAAGTAGTTCCGTAGTTAAAAAAAAAAAAAAAAAGCTACTAAGGATGGAGGTCAGAAAAGAAGAGGGCGTGGTCCTGCAAGGTAATTAGAAGACAATGGTTTAATTTCCATATGAGAGTGATGAAAAGGAAGGCACCAAGCCATTAACTCAGGGTACATTGTCTGGCAGGCTTTTGGCAGGAGATGTAACATCTACTTAAGTGGGTCACAGACTGATTGTTAATTTCTATTTATGGGGTTTGTTTCATTTTCTGGTGTCTCAGTTAGCTCCAACTATTTATGCTTTAAATAGTTGTGAAGGCATCCACAGAGGTAGTCAGAGTTTCTGGAGTGGTCATCATTAACTTCCTTTGTCAGTAATTCTCCACCTTCCAGTGAGTCTTTAGCAGAATCAGAGCTACTCTCCTGGAATCCAGTCAGTAAGCTGTTATCAGAATTTTCCAGCCACTCCTGGATACCATTGCCAACAAGCTGGAAAGAACTGTGTAGGAGGAAATGACAGACTTGCTGAGTCAGGCAACTCCTTCAACCCAAGGTTGGCTGGAAATGAGTGTGACTGCATCCATGGGAACACAGGAGGTACAGTCAGCCCAGACCCAGCTCCATCTGATTTGCCAGCTAAGGAAGAGAACTGTCCAGGGAAGGGAATGTTCCAACTCCATGCAGAGAGGAGCTGGCACAGCTGAGCTCTGTGCAGGCAGTAGGTGTGGTCACTAGCCCTCTGAATTATGGGGTTCCTTTGGTGTGGTTAGGATGTGGATGAAAGAGTGAATAAAAGCTGAAGACTATTGCCAGGCGTGGTGGCTCCCACCTGTAATCCCAGTACTTTGGGAGACCGAGGCAGGAGGATTGCCTGAGCTCAGGAGTTCGAGACCAGCCTGGGCAACATGTAGAAACCCTGTCTCTACTAAAAT
>NW_012116055.1:660793-662848 GCF_000951035.1 Colobus angolensis palliatus
GGCATGCGCCAGGTGACGTCAATCCGAAGAGACCAAGATTTACCTGGTCGCACCTGCGGAATGCCCCCTACACGCCCGTGCCCCGCCTATTGCCCTCCCACTCCTAGAAAAGCCGCTCTCGGCCAGTGAGCCACGCGGCTTTCCTGAGTCTCTCACAGCCCCACTCCTGTCGGGATGTTGGGACTGCCGGAATTCCGTCCGAGAGCCCCACCGGGGGACTCTGCCGGCCTCCTTTGCCGGAGGCCGACAGACTTCTCCCTACCCACCTTCTTTCCCTGAAGCTAGGTGACCAAAATAAACTTGCAGTTTTGCTCCTACACTTGCCTACCCACTGGTTCTTTTGTGCCCGCTTGGCTGGTCTTAGAAAAACAAATCAGGTGGGAGTTTAAATTGTGGAAGGCAGTGTGGCGGTTCCTCAAAGAGCTAAAAGCGGAACTACCATTCGACCCAGCTATCCCATTACTGGGTATGTACCCAAAGAAATATAAATTGTTCTACTATAAAGACACATGCACATGAATGTTCATTGCTGCAATATTCACGATAACAAAGACATGGAAGCAACCTAAATGCCCATCAGTGACAGATTGGATAAAGAAAATGAGGTACATATACACCATGAAATACTATGCTGCCATAGAAAAGAACAAGATCATGTTTTTTTTTTTTTTTTTTTGGCAGGAACATGGATGGAACTGGAGGCTATTATCGTTAGCAAACTAACGCAGCAACAGAAAACCAAATACTGCATGTTCTCACTTAGAAGTGATAGCTAAACAATGAGAATTTATGAACATAAAGAAGATAACAGACATTGTACACTGTAGTCTACTTGAGAGTGATGGGTGGGAGGAGGAAGAGGAGCAGAAAAAATAACTATTGGGTACTAGCTTAATACATGGATGATGAAATAATTTGTACAACAAACCCCTGTGACACGTTTACCAGTATAACAAACCTTCACATGTACCCCCAAACCTAAAATAAAAGTTGTAAAAAAGAAAAACCAACAAAGTTCTCCTTCCCCGTGACTCTCATTCCCACTGTCATTCCTTCCTCAAAACAAGAAATGGCGATTTAATGTTTATATTTTTTCTATGTTCATATGAATGCACTCAAATAAAAACATTCACACCATAAAATGCTTTTTCTTATTTAAAAAAAATAAAAATGAAACAATTTCTCATTTTAACTATCTTAATTTAAATAGTTTAAACATATTTAATGTCACATTAAAATTTTTAAATTGAACGACAATCAGGAAATCATTTTGATAAAAGAAAATTGGATTTCCCATTCTGTATGATAATTAAAAAATAAATGTTTTCTGTGGAGAAAATAAATTATGTTTAAAACAAAGACTGAAAGAACTAATTGGAGACATATATATGTACATATATTTATAATTTAGAAATAATTAAAGTACTTAAGGTTTTATTAATGTGTTATTATTTGGGAAAATGTTTCAGAATTTGTAGACATGCAAGCTTGTTTGTATTCTTTGAAGATTCCAAATGTTTCTTTTGTTTTGTATAAGAGCTCAAAAGTTACCTAATACCTACCTGCTACCATATCATCATATATGAAAATATTTGATGAAATATGAAAAAATGAAAAAAAAAATCTAGAAGTCAAAGTGTACAAAGCTATTTCTGAGACTAAAGAAATAATACTGCAAATAAAGTGACAAACTGTTGAGCATTTTTCATGGCAGGGGTGGGGAGATACTTCTGTCTGCCAGGTTGATACCAAAGAAGGCTATCATTTGCTGTTGCCTAGAGTGTCCCATTAGAATTCTTTTTCTTAGATTTTACTCAAAAGAACAAATGTCCTTTTAATGCCAATGTTTTCAAATGCTGTTTATTCCTTAGATTTACTTTTCTTTTTTTTTTGAGACGGAGTCTCGCTCTGTCGCCCAGGCTGGAGTGCAGTGGCCGGATCTCAGCTCACTGCAAGCCCCGCCTCCCAGGTTTATGCCATTCTCCTGCCTCAGCCTCCCGAGTAGCTGGGACTACAGGCGCCCGCCACCTTGCCTGGCTCATTTTTTATATTTTT
>NW_012116055.1:664760-666577 GCF_000951035.1 Colobus angolensis palliatus
TTCCACAATGGTTGAACTAGTTTACAGTCCCACCAACAGTGTAAAAGTGTTCCTATTTCTCCACATCCTCTCCCCTTTGCACACACTCTGACCCCAAAGTTAGATAGAACAATTACCTCTCTCATTTTTCATAGCTATTCATTCAAATGTCATTAAGTCAGAAGGATCTTTCCTGACAACTTTTTCCCTCACCCCTGGCATTTCTATCTCCCTTATTTTGCCTTAGTTTTCTCAATAGCACTTATCACCACCTGACATATGTATTTACTTGTTTATTTATTTTTGGTCTCCTCCATTATGACATTAGCCCATATTCCAGATTCCGGGGCTAGCAGAGCAGATGATTTCAATCAAATCTCACACTTGAAGACAATTTTAAAAATGGAGCAACACACACACACACAGACACACACATTCTTACAAACATCAGAACCTAACAAGATAGTAAGGAATTAAAACAAGAAAACAATTAGAGAGAGCTCAAAGAGGTGAAACAGCATCTCTTTGGAAAGGAGGATTTGCTGATAGTTACAAGGAAGCTGAGGCAGAGCTTCACTGAGATCTTGGGAAATTACCCACTGTATATCCTGGAACCACAAGGGCTGCCATTTTGGTTTTGAGGCTTTTTTGGCAATGGACTGGAAGCAGCAGACACAGAGCTAAGCTTTTGATTACTTAGATGCATGCAGGTTTAGGAACTAGCGTTCATGTCCCTCAAAGACAGAGGCTCTAATATAGTATCTTTTGCTCTGGCTTGAGACAAAGACTGCAACCTGGAAGCATGGGGTATGGATTTTACTCTAGCCTGCCAAACCCTCAAATATTGGTTCTAGACTGCTAATATACTCAGGTTTTTTAAAGTTGAAAAAAAGTTAAATCCTTTCTGAAGGAAAATAACATCATCCTGGGTCTCAAACTATCGATAAATATAATTTTAATTTTTTCAACAAGCTATGAAAGCCTATAATGCAAAATGAGACTCAAGACAAATCAAGGAACTAAGGAAAGAACTAAGGAAAAGAGTGGACAACAAAAACAGAGCTGCAAGAGTCCAAATACCAGAATTATCAGACAGATATTGTAAAACAACTCATGGTTATAAATGCTTTGTTTAAAAATATCAGTGCAGTCATAGAAACCATAAGAGGTGACACTGTAAAACTAAAAATGAACCAACTAGAAATTGTAAAATTGAAAAACACAATAGGTAAAATGAAGAACTGAATGGATGGGTTTAACAGAAGATTACATACAATTGAAGAAAAAAATTGTGAACTGGAAGCTGGGTCAGAGAAAAATATACAAAATGAAACCTAAAGAAAAATTTTAAAAGGGAAAATACAGAATATTGACTAAGAAACATAGAGGATAAAGTAAGGTCTAACATTCACATAATTGGAGTATAAAAAAGAAAAAGAGATAAAATGGAGCAGGGACAATATTTTAAAAGATGATGTCAAAGAATTTCAGAGAACTAATGAAAGACATTCAATTTTACTATTTAATAAGCCTAAAGGGTCAAATGAAGCTAAAAAGAATAAAAAGAGAAATTTGCCTCCAGGTCAGGCACGGTGGCTCATGCCTGTAATCCTGGCACTTTGGGAGGCCGAGGTGGACAGAGCACTTGAGGTCAGGAGTTGGAGACACCAGCCTGGCATGGTGGCGCATGCCTGTGGTCCCAGCTACTAGGGAGGCTGAGGCAGGAGAATTGCTTGAACCCCATGAGTGGAGGTTGCAGTGAGCCAAGATCGTACCACTGTACTCCAGCCTGGCCGACAGAGTGAGACTCTGTCTAAAAAAAAAAAAAAAGGAAATCT
>NW_012116055.1:666627-668681 GCF_000951035.1 Colobus angolensis palliatus
CACTGTACTCCAGCCTGGCCGACAGAGTGAGACTCTGTCTAAAAAAAAAAAAAAAGGAAATCTGCCTCCAGAAACATATAGTGAAACTGTAGAAAATGAAATGGAAGGAGAAAATCTTAAATATAACAAAAGGACAGATTACCAACAAAAAAGCACCAATCTGATCAACAGCTGATGTGGAAAGCCAGTACAAGTGAAAACCAGAGGTCAATGGAAAGATAACTTCAGGATATTGAAAGAAATAAAAAACTACCAACATAGACTTCTTTGTCCAGAGAACAAATATTTGAATAAGAAAGGTAAAATATACAGTGTTGTGAAAAAATAAGTGATGAACTGGCAAAATATTTTCAATTTATATTACAGAAAGGGTAAATATCCCTAACATATTAAAATTTTCTTTAAAAAGAGGAGAAAAGACTAACAACCTTAGAAAAATGAACAAGAGATATGAACAAATACACAGTAAAAATAAATGCAAATGCCCCTTGGTTGAAGATACTCCATGTCATCCATGATAAGATAAATGCAAATTAAAACTAAAGCGAGATACTGTCTTATACCTATGAGATCAGCAAAAATTTAAAAATTTGACAACATGCTGTGCTGTTGAGGCTTTGGGGAAACTGTCCCTCTCATTCATTGCTGTTAGGAATGAAAAATGGTTCAACAACTAAGGAATAGAATTCGGCAAATACCAATGAAATAATATCTGCATTTACTCTTTGACCCACTAATCCCTCTTGCAGAAATCTAACCCAAAGATGCGCTGACAAAAAAAACAAACAAACATAAAACACACACACACACACACACACAAAACAGAAAAAACAAAAGGATGCATACATAAGACTTTTCACTGCAGCACTGTGTGAAATAGCAAAGCCTGGAAACAACTCAAATACCTGTCAGTGGGTGGCTGGTGTACTCACCCAAGTGATAATTCTACAGTTATCAAAAAGAATAAGGAATCTCTTTATAAACTGCTATGGAGTAATCTCCAAGATAAATTTTTAAGCAAGAAAAGCAAGGTGGAAAAGTATATACTATTGGTTATCTAAAAGGAAGAGATATAAACATGCATACACAATTGATAGTATTTAAAAATAGAATGATAAATAATAAAACTTTAAATATGGTTACTCATAGAGGATTACATAAACAACCACCCAAGATAATCTGCAATCAAATTGTGAAAATCATTAAGACAGTTGACTAGACTGGGGTTACTAGATGTAAGACAATTATAATTAAAAAGCAACTGAATTCCTATATTAACAAGAAATCAAGAACATATATACACAACTACATACACACATTTTAAATTAACATTTAATAGTCACATAACACACTCAAACATTTAGGAATAAATCAACAAAAGATGTATAAGATCTTTAAGCAGAAAAAGTATTAAATTTTATTGAAAAATATTTAAGGAAAGCTTAAATAAATAAAGAGCTACCACGTTCATTATGTTAATGGATAAGAAAACTCATGTAACAAAAATATCAGGTCTCACCAAATTAATTTATGGATATAATACAATTATAAACTCAAATTTTTAAAGTGGGAATTAAGGTGACTCTAAAATTTATATGCAACGGCAAAAGATTAAAAAAATCTAACATAGTTTCAGAAAAAAATCAAGGCTGGGACAGGGCTCATTTTTGTCAACTGTCTAGATTTATTATAAAGCTATAGAAATTGAGCTATAGACATTGTGTGGTGAGTCTCCAGGATAAACAAATAGACCAATGGAACAGAACAGAAATTCAGACAGATATTAACAATACATTTTTCTATGGTAATCTGATATATGACAAAGATCCATCATAGATTAATGAATAGCTATGGTGCTGTAACAATTGATTATCAGAGAAAGACAGACACACACACACACATACACACACAAACTAGATTTACATCAAACACATAAATTACAGATAAAGAACTAAACAAAAAAACAAGTGAAACATTAAAACTTTTAGAATGTAAGAAAATATCTTTATGACTTTTAGTAGGAAAAGCTTTCTTAGGGAAAAAAAAAAAAAAAA
>NW_012116055.1:668937-676609 GCF_000951035.1 Colobus angolensis palliatus
GAGATCGCACCACTGCACTCCAGCCTGGGCGACAGAGCAAGACTCTGTCTCAAAAAAAAAAAAGAAAAAAAGAAAAAAAGAAAAGCAGAAAGGAAAATTTTGATAAGACAAGATTGAAATTTTAAAATATATATTAATCAAAGACACCATTAAAATAGATTAAAAGACATATCATAGATTGGGAAAGTTATTTGCAAGCAAATCTGTAATATATGAAGAACTCTTATACATCAATGAAAAGATAGACAACCTAAAAATACTGTAAAAATTAGATAAAAATATATGAAAAGGCAATTGACAGTAGAGGAAAAACAGTTGGTCAATAAGTGTATGAAAAGTTAGCCTTCACTAGGAATCAGAGAAATACAAATTACAACCACAATATCATTATACATTTATTAGAAATGAACAAAAATTAACAAATGACAATGCTAAGTGTTAGAATGGATGTGGAGAGGTGAGAACTTTTATACACTGCTGTTAGATAGATAGGTAAAATGGTACAACTACTTTGGAGAACAATTTAGTAATAGCAAGTGTAGTTGAAAAAGCATATATTGTAAAATCTAGTAATTTCACTCCTAGATGTATACCCTGAAGAATGTGTCCTACATATGCTCAAGGAATCATATACATTATTTATAAGAGGAACAATTTGGAAATAATTTAAATGAATGAACATAGGAACATAGATAAATTGTGGCATAACTATACTGTAGAACACTATAGAGCTATAAAAATAGAATTGAATGCATCAACGTAGTTGAATATCATAAACATAAATTTTATCCAGAAAACATTCTGGCTAAGAGTACATACAGTAAGGTCGAGTGTGGTGGCTCTTGCCTGTAATCCCAGCACTTTGGGAGGCCAAAGTGGGAGGATTGCTTGAGTCAGGAGGAGTTTAAGAACAGCTTGGCCAACATAGTGAGATTCCCATCTCTTAAAAAAAAGGAAGGGAAAAAAACGAGTACACACGGTATAATGCATTTTATACAAAATTGTAAAGCATGACAATATTATAGATTATTTGAAGAAGCATACATATTTAGTTCATGTATAAAGAGATTTATGGAGGCTGGGTGCAGTAGATCACGCCTGTAATCCCAGCACTTTGGGAGACACAGGTGGGCTGACCATCTGAGGTCAGGAGTTTCAGACCAGCCTGGCCAGTATGGTAAAATCTTGTCTCCACTAAAATACAAAAAAATTAGCCAGGCATGGTAGCTCATGCCTGTAATCCTAGCTACTAGGGAGGCTGAGGCAGGAGAATCTCTTGAACTAGTGAGGGGGAGGTTTCAGTGAGCCTAGACTGCACCACTGCACTCGAGCCTGGGGCGACAGAGCCAGACTTTGTCTCAAAAACAAGCAAACAGGCCGGGCGCAGTGGCTCACGCTTGTAATCCCAGCAGTTTGGGAGGCCAAGGCGGGCGGATCACGAGGTCAGGAGACAGCGATCATCCTGGCTAACATGGTGAAACCCCGTCTCTACTAAAAATGCAAAGGAAAAAAAAATTAGCTGGGTGTGGTGGCGGGTGCCTGTAGTCCCTGCTACACAGGAGGCTGAGGCAGGAGAATGGCATGAACCCGGAAGGCAGAGCTTGCAGTGAGCCGAGATCCCGCCACTGCACTCCAGCCTGGGCTACACTGCGAGACTCCGTGTCAAAAAAAAAAAAAAAAGTTTTCCGGTTCCCCCCACCCACGCCCGCCTTCGCCCCTCCCCCCACCTTTATTCAGTTTCCGGTAGAGGCGGGTAGGGTAAGGGAGCTCAGTAAGTCACTTCCGGGCGACTGTTGTTTTATTTCCAGTCTGTGGAACCGGGCTGCGATTTGCTGCTGAGGGCAGTAGCTACCGTCACTGCTGCCGCCATCATGTCGGACACGGACAGCGAGGAGGATTCGGCTGGAAGCAGCCCATTTTCTTTAGCGGGTATCCTTTTCGGCAACATCAATGGAGCGGGGCAGCTGGAGGGGGAGAGCGTCTTGGATGATGAGTGTAGGAGGCACTTAGCAGGCTTGGGGGCTTTGGGGCTGGGCAGCCTGATCACTGAACTTACGGCAAATGAAGAATTGACCGGGACTGCCGGTACTTTGGTAAATGATGAAGGGTGGATTAGGAGTACAGAAGAAGCTGTGGACTATTCAGACATCAACGAGGTGGCAGAAGATGAAAGCCGAAAATACCAGCAGACGATGGGGAGCTTGCAGCCCCTTCGCCACTCAGATTATGATGACGATGACTATGATGCTAATTGCGAAGACAGTGATTGCAAGTTGATGCCTCCTCCACCTCCACCCCCCGGACCAATGAAGAAGGATAAGTACCAAGATGCTATTACCTGTGTGTCTGAAAATGGAGAAGGCATCATCTTGCCCTCCATCATTGCCCCTTCCTTTTTGGCCTCAGAGAAAGTGGACTTCAGTAGTTACTCTGACTTAGAATCTGAGATGGGACCTCAGGAATCAACACAGGCAGAATCTGAGGATGGAAATCTGACCCTTCCGTTGACTGAGATTATGCAGCATGATGCCACCAAGCTGTTGCCAAGCGTCACAGAACTTTTTCCAGAATTTCGACCTGGAAAGGTGTTACGCTTCCTACGTCTTTTTGGACCAGGGAAGAATGTCCCATCTGTTTGGCGGAGTGCTCGGAGAAAGAGGAAGAAGCATCGTGAGCTGATACAGGAAGAGCAGATCCAGGAGGTGGAATGCTCAGTAGAATCAGAAGTCAGCCAGAAGTCTTTGTGGAACTATGACTATGCTCCACGACCACCTCCAGAGCAATGTCTCTCTGATGATGAAATAACGATGATGGTTCCTGTGGAGTCCAAATTTTCCCAGTCAACTGGAGATGTAGATAAAGTGACAGATACCAAACCAAGAGTGGCTGAGTGGCGTTATGGGCCTGCCCAACTGTGGTATGATATGCTGGGTGTCTCTGAAGATGGCAGTGGGTTTGACTATGGCTTCAAACTGAGAAAAACACAGCATGAACCTGTGATAAAATCTAGAATGATAGAGGAATTTGGGAAACTTGAGGAAAGCAATGGCACTGATCTTCTGGCTGATGAAAACTTCCTGATGGTGACACAGCTGCATTGGGAGGATTATATCATCTGGGATGGGGAGGATGTCAAACACAAAGGGACAAAACCTCAGCGTGCAAGCCTGGCAGGCTGGCTGCCTTCTAGCATGACTAGGAATGTGATGGCTTACAATGTTCAGCAAGGTTCTGCAGCCACTCTGGATGATGACAAACCTTGGTACTCTATTTTTCCCATTGACAATGAGGATCTGGTGTATGGACGCTGGGAGGACAATATCATTTGGGATGCTCAGGCCATGCCCCGGCTGTTGGAGCCTCCTGTTTTGACACTTGATCCCAATGATGAAAACCTCATTTTGGAAATTCCTGATGAGAAGGAAGAGGCCACCTCTAACTCCCCCTCCAAGGAGAGTAAGAAGGAATCATCTCTGAAGAAGAGTCGAATTCTCTTGGGGAAAACAGGAGTCATCAAGGAGGAACCACAGCAGAACATGTCTCAGCCAGAAGTGAAAGATCCATGGAATCTTTCCAGTGATGAGTATTATTACCCCAAGCAACAGAGTCTTCATGGCACCTTTGGAGGGAATATTATCCAGCATTCAATTCCTGCTGTGGAATTATGGCAACCCTTCTTTCCCACCCACATGGGGCCCATCAAAATCCGGCAGTTCCATCGCCCGCCTCTGAAAAAGTATTCATTCGGTGCACTCTCTCAGCCAGGTCCCCATTCAGTCCAACCTTTGCTAAAGCACATCAAAAAAAAGGCCAAGATGAGAGAACAAGAGAGGCAAGCTTCAGGTGGTGGAGAGTTGTTTTTTATGCGCACACCTCAGGATCTCACAGGCAAAGATGGAGATCTTATTCTTGCAGAATATAGTGAGGAAAATGGACCCTTAATGATGCAGGTTGGCATGGCAACCAAGATAAAGAACTATTATAAACGGAAACCTGGAAAAGATCCTGGAGCACCAGATTGTAAATATGGGGAAACTGTTTACTGCCATACATCTCCTTTCCTGGGCTCTCTCCATCCTGGCCAATTACTGCAGGCATTTGAGAACAACCTTTTTCGTGCTCCAATTTATCTTCATAAGATGCCAGAAACTGATTTCTTGATCATTCGGACAAGACAGGGTTACTATATTCGGGAATTAGTGGATATTTTTGTGGTTGGCCAGCAGTGTCCCTTGTTTGAAGTTCCTGGGCCTAACTCCAAAAGGGCCAATACGCATATTCGAGACTTTCTACAGGTTTTTATTTACCGCCTTTTCTGGAAGAGTAAAGATCGGCCACGGAGGATACGAATGGAAGATATAAAAAAAGCCTTTCCTTCTCATTCAGAAAGCAGCATCCGGAAGAGGCTAAAGCTCTGCGCTGACTTCAAACGCACAGGGACGGATTCAAAGTGGTGGGTGCTTAAGTCTGATTTTCGTTTACCAACGGAAGAAGAGATCAGAGATATGGTGTCACCAGAGCAGTGCTGTGCTTATTATAGTATGGTAGCTGCAGAGCAACGACTGAAGGATGCTGGCTATGGTGAGAAATCCTTTTCTGCTCCAGAAGAAGAAAATGAGGAAGATTTCCAGATGAAGATTGATGATGAAGTTCACACTGCTCCTTGGAACACTACAAGGGCCTTCATTGCTGCCATGAAGGGCAAGTGTCTCCTAGAGGTGACTGGGGTGGCAGATCCCACAGGGTGTGGTGAAGGATTCTCCTATGTGAAGATTCCAAATAAACCAACACAGCAGAAGGATGATAAAGAGCCGCAGGCAGTGAAGAAGACAGTGACAGGAACAGATGCAGACCTTCGTCGCCTTTCCCTGAAAAATGCCAAACAACTTCTACGTAAATTTGGTGTGCCAGAGGAAGAGATTAAAAAGTTGTCCCGCTGGGAAGTGATTGATGCGGTGCGCACAATGTCAACAGAACAGGCTCGTTCTGGAGAGGGGCCCATGAGTAAATTTGCCCGTGGATTAAGGTTTTCTGTGGCTGAGCATCAAGAGCGTTACAAAGAGGAATGTCAGCGCATCTTTGACCTACAGAACAAGGTTCTGTCATCAACTGAAGTCTTATCAAGTGACACAGACAGCAGCTCAGCTGAAGATAGTGACTTTGAAGAAATGGCAAAGAACATTGAGAACATGTTGCAGAACAAGAAAACCAGCTCTCAGCTGTCACGTGAATGGGAGGAGCAGGAGCGGAAGGAACTACAGCGAATGCTACTGGCAGCAGGCTCAGCAGCATCAGGAAACAATCACAGAGATGATGACACAGCTTCCGTGACAAGCCTTAACTCTTCTGCCACTGGACACTGTCTCAAGATTTATCGCACATTTCGAGATGAAGAGGGGAAAGAGTATGTTCGCTGTGAGACAGTCCGAAAACCAGCTGTCATTGATGCCTATGTGCGCATACGTACTACAAAAGATGAGGAATTCATTCAAAAATTTGCCCTTTTTGATGAACAACATCGGGAAGAGATGCGAAAAGAGCGGCGGAGGATTCAAGAGCAACTGAGGCGGCTTAAGCGGAACCAGGAAAAGGAGAAGCTTAGGGGTCCTCCTGAGAAGAAGCCCAAGAAAATGAAGGAGCGTCCTGACCTAAAACTGAAATGTGGGGCATGTGGTGCCATTGGACACATGAGGACTAACAAATTCTGCCCCCTCTATTATCAAACAAACGTGCCACCTTCCAACCCTGTTGCCATGACAGAAGAGCAGGAGGAGGAGTTGGAAAAGACAGTCATTCATAATGATAATGAAGAACTTATCAAGGTTGAAGGGACCAAAATTGTCTTGGGGAAACAGCTAATTGAGAATGCAGATGAGGTTCGCAGAAAATCTCTGGTTCTCAAGTTTCCTAAACAGCAGCTTCCTCCAAAGAAGAAACGGCGAGTTGAAACCACTGTTCATTGTGACTATTTGAATAGACCTCATAAGTCCATCCACCGACGCCGCACAGACCCTATGGTGACGCTGTCATCCATCTTGGAGTCTATCATCAATGACATGAGAGATCTTCCAAATACATACCCTTTCCACACTCCAGTCAATGCAAAGGTTGTAAAGGACTACTACAAAATCATCACTCAGCCAATGGACCTACAAACACTCCGTGAAAATGTACGTAAATGCCTCTACCCATCTCGGGAAGAGTTCAGAGAGCATCTGGAGCTAATTGTGAAAAACAGTGCAACCTACAATGGTCCAACACACTCATTGACTCAGATCTCTCAATCCATGCTGGATCTCTGTGATGAAAAACTCAAAGAGAAAGGAGACAAATTAGCTCGCTTAGAGAAAGCTATCAACCCCTTGCTGGATGATGATGACCAAGTGGCATTTTCTTTCATTCTGGACAACATTGTCACCCAGAAAATGATGGCAGTTCCAGATTCTTGGCCATTTCATCACCCAGTTAATAAGAAGTTTGTTCCAGATTATTACAAAGTGATTGTCAATCCGGTGGATTTAGAGACCATACATAAGAACATCTCCAAGCACAAGTATCAGAGTCGGGAGAGTTTTCTAGATGATGTAAACCTTATTCTGGCCAACAGTGTTAGGTATAATGGACCTGAGAGTCAGTATACGAAGACTGCCCAGGAGATTGTGAACGTCTGTTACCAGACGTTGACTGAGTATGATGAGCAGTTGACTCAACTTGAGAAGGACATTTGTACAGCTAAAGAAGCAGCTTTGGAGGAAGCAGAATTAGAAAGCCTGGACCCAATGACCCCAGGGCCCTACACACCTCTGCCTCCTGATTTGTATGATACCAACACATGCCTCAGTATGTCTCAAGATACCTCTGTATTTCAAGATGAGAGCAATATGTCTGTCTTGGATATTCCCACTGCCACTCCAGAAAAGCAGATGTGCCAGGGCCGAGGTAGGCTGAGCGAGGAAGACTCTGATGTAGATATTGAAGGGTATGATGATGACGAGGAGGATGGGAAACCTAAGCCTCCAGCCCCAGAAGGTGAAGATGGAGATGGTGATCTTGCAGATGAAGAGGAAGGAACTGTACAACAGCCTCAAGCCAGTGTCCTGTATGAGGATTTGCTTATATCTGAAGAAGAAGATGATGAGGAATATGCTGGGAGTGATGAGGAAGGAGACAATTCTTTCTCTGCCGTCCAGCTGAGTGAAAGTGGAAGTGACTCTGATGTGGATCTGGTGGAGTAAAACCCAAACAACCCCACATGCTTCAGCATGCTTCAGGAGAACACAAGGATGGGCATGGAAAATGAAGAAAGCATGATGTCCTGTGAGGGAGACAGTGGGGAGGCTTCCCATGGTTTGGAGGATAGCAACATCAGTTATGGGAGCTATGAGGAGCCTGATCCCAAGTCGAATACCCAAGACACAAGCTTCAGCAGCATTAGAAATTTCCAGATGGGCATGGTAGCTCACACCTGTAATCTCAGCACTCTGGGAGGCCGAGGTGGGAGGATCACCTGAGGTCAGAAGTTCGAGACCAGCTTGGCCAACATAGCAAAACTTCATCTCTACCAAAAATATGAAATTTAGCCAGGCGTGGTGGTGCATGCCTGTAATCCCAGCTACTCGGGAGGCTGAGGCAGGAGAATCACTTGAACCCAGGAGGCAGAGGTTGCAGTGAG
>NW_012116055.1:676659-712387 GCF_000951035.1 Colobus angolensis palliatus
CCCAGGAGGCAGAGGTTGCAGTGAGTGGAGATCATGCCACTGCACTCCAGCCTGGGCGAAAGAGTGAGATTCCATCTCAAAAAAAAAAAAAAAAAAATTCCAAGCATGGTATCATCTCACTTTTTAAATTTACAGGCTGGAACAGATAAGAGCCTTCCTGCTGGGACAGAGACTTGGGTTCTAGTGGACTCTGCTATACTTAAATCTATGTGACATGCTGCCCATTATTTTATTATTTAATTATGCAATGCCTAGTTCCTAAATGGATTTGAGGCAAATTACCGTAAATTTTGAAACAGCCTATATGTCAGAAATGATAATGTTGCCATCTAAATGTTTTCTGTCCCTCCCGCCTCAGGGGAAATGGTAGGAAAATGGTAAATTTCTTAGGGCAATGACTGTGTCTTGTGTTTCTTTTCATGCTTAGGATATGGTTCTGTGCATAGTAAGTACTCAGTAAATGTTCCTAGAATCATAAAACCCTCAACAGATATGTTACTGAGCATCTGCTTTTCATGATAAGCTCTCTATCAGATCCTTGGTATACAAAGGTAAATAAGACAAATCCCTTTTACCCAAAGAGCTCACCATCGAGTTGGGGGAGGGTAAGTGGAATTCAAAACATGTTAATAAATCATTATAGTACTGTGAGATAAATGCAATTAAGAAGCTTGCTGTAAAGTATAGGGGAAATAGAGGAGTAATCATGTCTGAAAAGTCAGGGAAGTCTTCCTAGAGATAATTTGCAAGCTGATTGTTTTAGAATTAGTAGAAGTTTGCCAGATGGAAAAGTCCAGGCAAAGTGTAACATGAATGGGAAGGCCACAGTCTAGAAATGGCAGAATGTGTTTCTAGTGTGTTTGTTTGTTTGTAACTGCCGCGTTCCAGGAAGGATTTAGGATGGTTTATATTCCAGTCCTTTAATACTGGAATGACTAGAGATGAGACTGAAAGATGGGCAGGAAGTATATCATCACAAGCTTTGTGTTTGATGTTAATGTGTATGATTTTTATATTATGGGAAATAAGCTGTTAGAGGAGTGATGTAATCAGGTTTGTGTTTTAGAAATCTGTGTAATGTGTGAATGAAGAAAGAAATTGAAGAATCATATATAACAGATATATGTGATTCCATTTTTGTAAGACACAGAACCATATGTGTTTATTTATATGTGTTTTTATATATACTTGTGTATGCAAAGGTAAAAGTCTGAAAGGATATACGCTAACTGTTCACAATGATAACCCCCCAGGAATGGGATTGGAGAGGAGGGAGCTTCTGTGTTGGCTATGTATACTGAGTGGGATATTGTGCTTTTATTTCTGTATTGTTTGAATTTTTTTACAAGTATGTATTATTTTTGTAATACATTTTTTTATTCCAGAAAAAAAGAGAGAGATGGAAATTCAGAATTGTGTGTAAACAGGGAATCTTCACTGTATTGATAATGTTTTATTTCTTAAGCTGGGTAGTGGGTACCTGGATTTTCATTATATTTTTCTCTGTTTCTTTTAGCATATCTCAATATCTCATAATAAATACTTTGTAATAAATTTCATATGTGCATAATATTAAATAAGTTCCAGAAGTATGTATACCAAAATATTCATTGTGTTTATCTCTGAATAGTAGAAATGTATCTTTATTTTCTTTGTTTTGCATGCTTACATTTTCTAATTTTTTACGTTACTTTTATTTTAAAACATCTTAAAACATAGAAGAATGCCACAAAGACACAGAGCTTCTATAAGATCTTTCACATGTTACCCTTGCAGGTACATAAGACACCCCCAAACTAATGTTCTAACAGCCAGTCAATATTTTATCCCTTCTCTCTTATGCTTCCATTTTGGTCTGTTTAGGTTTAATGGTATCTGTTTTAGGTCGTACCTAACCATCTCTTGGCATAAAAAACCTGCTCAATGATTGCTTGTTAAATCTTGAATGAATGAATTGTTATAAGCATGCAGATGACTCAGCATTGACTCACCTAAAGGTAATGTCCACATTCTTTACACAGTCTTCTACATCTCCAGTGATGTAGAACTCAGCCTTGACTTCTCTGCTCATTTCAAATCCTTTCTCAAACTCTCAGTACAAGAAGACAGTATTGCTTCCTTCTCCAAACAAAACCTGCTTTCTCTTACTTCTAGCCCTTTGTCCACGTACTTCCCTATTCCTAGAATGAATGCAACCTTTGTTTGTCTGCCTGGTAAATACCTATTAATATGTCATATTACAGTTTAAACATTTCTCCCCCTGTGAAACATTCCTGGCTCTCTCCCTCTACTCATTAATTCACTCAACAATTACTGTGGTAGACTAAATAATGGTCCCCAAAATCATCAGTTCCTAATATCCAGAAGTTGTAAATATGTTGCTTTATATGGTCAAAAGGACTTTACAGATGTGACTGAGTTAAGGATCTTGAGATGAGGGGAAAGAGAGAGAGAGTAAGAGTAAGACAGAAGGTGATATGAAGATAGAAGCAGAGAGATTTGAAGATGCTACACTACTGGGTTTGAAGGTAGAGAAAGAGAAAGGAATGCAGCTGTGGTAGCTGGAAAAGGCAAGAAAGTAGATTCTTCTCTAGAGCCTCCAGAAGGAACCAACTCTGCTGACACCTTGATTTTTGCCCCGTAAGACTTATGTAGGACTTTTGATACCCAGAACTGTCAGAGAATACATTTGTGTTGTTTAAAGCCACTAACTTTGGGAGGCCAAGGAGGACAGATCGCCTGAGTTCAGGAGTTTGAGACCAGCCTGGCCAACATAGTGAAACCCAGTCTCTACTAAAAATACAAAAATTAGCTGGTGTGGTGGCGTGTGCCTGTAATCCCAACTACTCGGGAGGCTGAGGTAGGAGAATCACTTGAACCAGGAGGTGGAGGTTGCAGTGAGCTAAGAGTGCACCACTCCAGCCTGGGCAACAGAGGAAGACTCCATCTCAAAAAAAAAAAAAAAATGAAAAAGCCACTAAGTTTATGGTCATTTGTTACAGCAGCAATAGGGAACTAATACACCCATGTAACCACTATTTACTGGACACAAAACTAGGCACCAGAGGCATAGGCAAACCAGAAACATGTGATCTCCATCTTAAAAGAGCTTATAATCTGATGGGGAATATGAATATTAAACAACTAAACAAATTAATATGTTCATGATATTAATGTACTTTGATATTAATTTAGATTGATGGGGTAAGAAAAGTCTGCTTGGTGACATTACATTTAAGCAGGGACTTGACAGATGAATAGGGCTTAGTGATGTGAAGAATAGGGGAGGAGGTGTTCTCAAGAGCATGTGCTAATGCCCTGTGGCAGGACAGTGCTTGAGGTGAGGCAGTGTGAGAAGAGGTTGGAGAGATGGGCAAGATCCAAATCATGACAGGCCTTATTGTCTACATTACAGAGGACAGATTTTATCTAAAGTATGATGCAGAAGACATTGAAATGGCTAACATTTTAAAAGATGATTGTGACTTCTCTATAGGGATTAGATTGAAATGGGCAACTATAGTAAAGGGAAGACCAACAGGAGGCTATATAAGAAATGATGTGGTATGGAGAGGGAGAGGTTTGGGTAGAGTCAACATTTAATTTCGAGGCAGTGCTCATAGGACTGAAGAAAATGAATGCCTGGATAAAATGTTAAGGACATTTACCAAGTTTCTAATATGAGCATGTGGGCAGATGTTTTGTATACTTTCCTGAAATGAGGACCCCTGAAGGAATACATAGGCTGGGGGCAGTGGAGATCAAATGTTTGCTTTTCAGATTGTTAAATCTGAGGTGCCTGTGGAACAACCAAGTAAAGATGTCAGGTAATAGTTAAGCATGTAGGTTTGGAGATCCAAAAAGATGTCTCAGATGACATTTAAAGTCATAGGTGACATAGGGGTGGACTATAATTTGTAAAGTCATAGAAATTACCTAGGAAGAAAAGATACTCAAGGCTGAACCTGAAAAAACTCTGACATTTAGGACTCAAGGAAGGAGAGAGACGATAGCAAAGGGGATTGAGAGGGAATGCTCACAGAAGTGGAGAAAACCCAGAATCCTGGAATCAATGAAGTCCAGGAAAGAGTATAGAAGAGGGTGAGAGTGTTGAACGGCAATAAGACGTAAAGAGGTGAGAACTGCAGAACATTCCAGACTTGAGCAATTATGGCACTTATAGGCAACCTTAGCAAGAGCAATTGTGGTTGGGTCATAGGAGCCCGACTGAGGAATGAAAGTATGACAAGAAAGTGGAACATTATGCAGGTGACTTATTTTTTTTTTATTTTTTATTTTTTGGAGAAGTTTAAAATAGGACAGAGAATCAGGTGGTAGCAGATAAGGAATGTACAATCAGATAAGGATTCTTCTTTAATAGGTGATGGAATTGCAGAGTTAAGCACAGAGGAGAAAGGAAGAGGCTGGAGTTCCGGGAGAGAAGGGGGATAGCCTGTGGGACAAGGCTCCTAGGATGTCTGGAAGGGGTGGGATCTCTCCCCTGAGAAGGGATTCATCTTTGCTAGAAAGAGAACACTTCCCTCTGAAGGAGAGGGTGCAGATGCTGGCAGGTTTGTTCTCTAGGTGGCAGGACAATGAGGATGGGAGTTCCATTCTGATGATCTCTATTTTCATCATGAAGGTCATCTCCTGAAAGTGAAATGAAACTGAAGAAGGACAATCTTAGATCTGGGGAAAGAGGGGAAGTCACTGACTAGTCATAGCTGGCAGGAAGTGAGCAGAACAGGCCATTTTCTCTGTGGTGCCCCACTTTATCTTAAACAGGAACCCACCCTAGCACTGTGATACCAGTGGAACAATAGTTTATGTGAACTTCTTTTCTTTACTAGACTATGAGCACCTTGAAGACAGATTTTGCCTTCCTCATCTTTGCAATTTCAATATTGTTACTGGTATGTAGTAAAAATAGTTCTTCATTCAGTCACTCATTCATTCATCTGACATTTTATTATTTAATGTTGGATTTAATTATTTTTTAAATTAAATGTCGAATGAATGAGTGAGTGACTGAATGAAAAACTATTATAGAACAGGACTGATATGAAAATATCTGATTGGTCATATCCCACATGTTTCTACATTGCCGGCATTCTGAGAAATAACAAAGCCCCTGGAGAGTTTGCCACCAATGGGCAATGACTTTCCCAAGGACTGCAGAGTCAAGAAGAACATACATTCAGTGAATCCAGGTGAATGTGGTCAGTGAAGTAGTTTATAAGTAAGGCTTCTTTCTTCAACCAGATATATTCTTAAAAAAACTTTGGAGAAAGCAGAATATTCTAGTTATTTCCTGCCATTTTTGCCTGGCAGAGCCCGAGCCTAGTCCTAGGGATAAAAGAAACTTCTCTTAAAATTAGAGAACCTTATCACCTACAATCTCATATCTTATTTTTGCAAGTTTCAGTCTTTTCTATATATATACATTTTTTAAAGTAAGCATGTTATTTAAAAAACTATATATGGTGCTTTTTTCCACTTAAAATTATATCACATGAAAGCCATAGTAATCAACACAATGTGATATTAATTAAAGGATAGACACATAGATTAATGGAACAGAAAGAGAGTACAGAAATAGACCCAGACAATGGCCAATTGATTTTCAACAAAGGCGCCAAGGCAATGTGATAGAAAAAAATGATAGTCTTTTAAAAAAATAGTGCTGAAATAGTTGAACAACCATATGCAATAAAAGAGAATTTCAACCATACCTCACACCGTATGCAAAAATTAACTTGCAATGGGTGATAAGCCTAAATTTAAAATCTAAAATTATAAAACTAGATAAAACAAAGCAGAAAATCTTTTTGACTTTGGATAGGCAAAGGTCTCTCAGGACAGAAAAAGCATGAAATGTAAAAGGAAAAAAATGATAAATTTGGCTTCATCAAAATTAGAAGCATACACTCTTTAAAAGACACCATTAGGAAGATGAAAAGAAAGTTCATAGACTGGGAGAAAATATTTGCAAAACTGAGAATTCTTTAAGAATTATGAATGCAAGTCCTTTATCATAAAGTCTTGATAAAGGATTTACATCCAGAAAACTTGAATTCTCATAATCATTCAGAAACCTTGAATAATTCTCAAAATTCAATAATAAGAAAACAGCCCAATTCAAGACATGGGCAAAAGGATAGATGCAGTGGCTCATGCCTGTAATCCCAGTGTTTTGGGAGGCTGAGTTGGGAGGATTGCTTGAGGCCAGTAGTTTGAGACCAGCCTTGGGCAACATAGTAAGACCCCGTCTTTACAAAAAACACAAAAATTAGCTGGACATGGTAGTGTGCACCTGTGGTTCCAGTTACTCAGAAGGCTGAAGTTGGGGGATTGTTTGAGCCCAGGAGCTCGAGGTTGCAATGAGCTATGACTGCACCACTACACCCCATCCTGGGTGACAGGACAAGATACTCTCTCTAAATAAATAAATAAGCAAAATAAAACAAAAAAAACCTGGGTAAAATATCTGAACAGGCACTTCATCAAAGGTGAATTATGAATAGCAAATAAGCATATGAAAAGATGCTCAATGTTATTAGTCATCAAGAAAATGCAAATTAAAACAATGACATACAGCTGCATAGCAAATTTTTTAAAAAAGAAAAGCAACTGACAATACCAAATGCTGGTGAGGGTGCACAGCAATTGGAGCTCACATGCATTGCTGGTGGGAATGCAAAATGGTATAACTACTTTGGAAAATAGTTTGACAGGGATTGCTAAAAGTTAAACATAAACTTATCACAGGACTTAGCAATCCCAATTCGAAATAGATAGTTACCCAAGAGAAATGAAGATAAATGTCTACATAAAAAGCTGTTCACAAATGTTTATAGTAACTTTATTTATAATATTAAAAATATGGGAACTGTTTATTGGTAAATGGATAAACAAATACACATTGGAATACTACTCAAGTTTCTTAGAAGATTCTTGGAAGAATCTTTTTTTTTTTTTTTTTTTTTTGAGACAGAGTCTCACTCTCACCCAGGCTGGAGTGCAATGGTGCAATCTTGGCTTTCTGCAACCTCCAACTCCCGCGTTCAAGTGATTCTCCTGCCTCAGTCTCCTGAGTAGCTGTGATTACAGGCGCACAGCACTATGCCTGGCTAAATTTTGTATTTTTAGTAGAGATGGGGTTCCACCATGTTGGCCAGGCTAGTTTTGAACTCCTAACCTCAGGTGATCCACCCACCTCAGTCTCCCCAAGTGCTGGGATTACAAGCGTGAACCATGGTGCCTGGCCAGAAGAATCTTTTTTTTTTTTTTTTTTAAAGGGAGTCTCGCTCTGTCACCCAGGCTGGAGTGCAGTGGTGCAATCTCAGCTCACTGCAAGCTCCGCCTCCAAGGTTCACGCCATTCTCCTGCCTCAGCCTCCCGAGTAGCTGGGACTACAGGCGCCCGCTACGATGCTGGGCTAATTTTTTGTATTTTTAGCAGAGATGGGGTTTCACCGTGTTCGCCAGGATGGTCCCGATCTCCTGACCTTGTGATCTGCTCGCCTCGGCCTCCCAAAGTGCTGGGATTACAGGCGTGAGCCACTGCGCCCGGCTGGGAAGAATCATTTTTTGAAGAGCCTGCACTGACCCATTCAGAACTGGTCTGACATTTCATTGACTGTGTGAGTTGCCGTTGGAACATGTGGGAACCCTGAGAGCAGAGTGATGATAAACCTCATACTCTGTGCAGGCTTCAGCCCTATCACTTCCCATTCCTCCCTTCCATTTGACTTGCTTGATTCCTTATCTGATTTGGTGCTCCTTCAGTTGTTCCTGCTGTCCCCCGTGGTTTGGCTTTAGGTCTCCTGTGTCACGGCCAGACAGTCAAGGACATTTCCACAGGAAGGGCATTTGCTATGAGGCTCAGCTGCCCCACTAATTAGCCCAGTGTTTTATATCATCGAGAGCGGGAAGGAAAAACAGACTTGAGACTTGAGGGCAGGACCTTGTCTTATGCCCCTCGCAGTGGCCCATCATCTGCAAGCACAGAGCCTAATTTATAGTAGGTTGCCAATACACGTTTGCTTTGTGCGCCGATTCAGTTTAAGATGTTAAATTCAGCTCTTAGTGTGTCGAATTAAAGTGTAAGCAATGAAAACTGAAAATGCTGTAGCAGGAGACATGCTTAAATCATTGGAAGAGAAATAATAACGTTGATGTGCTTAATTTAAGGATACTGGCTATGTCATATATTTTTGTTCATTCATATATTTAGCAAATATTGACTGAATACCAACTATGTTGTAGATTCTATGCCAAATTATTTAGGTCAAAGGATCTATACCCAAGAACAAAAATGTATTATTAATTAAAAATTTCAAAGATATATATTGGTCTTCACATATTTTGCTTCCCAGTGAATTTTTTTCTCTTCCTTTTTTTTTCACAGTAAGAAATAGATGTTACATACAGGTGTCCTGGAATGGTAACTGGAAACTGTCTTTTCTGTCCCAGCATACATCATTTCAGTGAGTAGTAAAGAATGAAGTATCAGAATTCAAAGAGTTGGGGGAACATGCGTAGTTCTACACCATCTGTCTACCCCTTTCTCTTCCATTGTGACTGTCAGCTGTCAGCTGTTTTAATATCTGTTTTGTGCAGAGGAAAGAGTTTTCCCATGTTTACTTCCTCTTTCTTAATTGGAAAGACACAATTGTTTTTGCTACTTCAAGGTTTCATTAAACAATAACTATTTTCAAAATATTAAACATATACAGTTAAATTTTCTCTATTAGTCTGTTATTATCTGTAGTTTCTTTCTTTCTTCCCTCTGTCTCTTCCTCTCTCCCTCCTCCTCCCACCTCTTTCTTTCCATACTTCTTTATTCTTGTGTTTTGATGATTTTGATTTTTGTTTAATTAGTTTTGGGGATTGCCATTGGTTTCATAAATTATTGGTAGTAAGAAGCAGAAATAAAATATCTAATAATATTTGGAGGCTGACTTATATATAGACAATTGAGTCTTGTTCATTTTTATTGATGCTAAGTGGTGACTTCAAATCATTTGGAAGATAAATTTTAATAAATAATTTCAATAAACTTTTTTCACTTGAAAAAGTAGTAGACAGTAAAACTTTGTACATCCCCATTATGAGTATCCCTCAAACTTTCTGGTGTCCACAAGCATACACACTCTAATATATTACAACTATAATAATGGTGGTTGTGAAGGGCACGTGGGGAGAAGGGGGATGAAGAAAGTGCTTCACACTGAGCCTCAGTGGTGGTTTTCTTGCTGTCATTGTTTTTCTTCTTTTCTTTTCGACAAGGTCTTGCTCTGTCACCGAGGCTGGAGTACAGTGGCCCGATCATGGCTCATTGCAGCCTCAAACTCCTGGGCTCAAGTGATCCTCCCATCTCAGCTTCTTGAGTAGCTGGGCCTACAGATGTGGCCCCTACACCTGGCTAATTTTTATATTTTTCTTTCATAGAGGCGGGGTCTCCTGATGTTGATCAGGCTGGTTTCAAACAACTGGTCTCAAGTGATCCTCCTGCGTCAGCCTCCCAAAGTGTCAGGATTACAGGCGTGAGCAACCATGCCTGGCCTAAGTGCTTGCTGTTCATTGCTGGGATTCTGGGTGGCACCTCTGTCTGCTGCAGGGACTAGAGGATAGTGGGTCTTCTGAGGATCCCTAAATCAGGAATATACAATCAGTGAAGCAGTATACTTTCAATTAGCAGAATCTAGCCTTTAAATGGTCATCTGCTGCTATCAGGCATTGCCTTCAGGAGCCACATCCCCCAAGCCCTACTCATGGTGATTATTATTCATCAAACAGAATAGATTTCTTCCTATGGGTAGGAAGAAGGGATTCTCCTTCTAGGAAAAGAAGATGATCTCCATATGGTAATGTATATGACATGCGGAATAGCTCTTCACTTCTGAGAAGAAAGTATGGCCAGAAACACTCCTCAGTAATGTACAGAGCATGGGCTCCTGCTGACCTCTGAGCACACTACTGACACTCTGTGAGTAGCTTTGGATAGATGTGTGCTTGTTTTCTAGGAAATGAGTTTATAACTTCCATTAAATTCTTAAAGGTGCTTATGACCCCACAAATGGTAACCAGTGTTTTATATTTGGCCTTTGATTGACCTCGTCAATGCTTATAGCTTCATTTGATATCTACATGATGATGATCTCAAATATATTTTTCCAACCCCTTACTCTCTAGAAATAAAATTTATGGATAGTATAACCATTCTATACAAACTTTTGAAAAACTATGCCAAATGCCTTAATGGCAATATAAAGGAAAAATCTGAAAATAATTTCTAATAAAACTGTATATATTTCTTTTAAATCTTTTTAAAATTTTTTATAGAGATGGAGTCTCACTATTTTGCCCAGGCTGTTCTTGAACTCCTGGACTCAAGCAATCCTTCCCCCTCAGCCTCCCAAAGTGCTGGGATTACAAGTGTGAGCCACTGTGCCCAGCCAAAACTGAGTACTTTTTTTTCTTTTTCTTTTTTTTGAGACAGACTTTTGCTCTTGTTGCCCAGGCTGGAGTGCAATGGCGCAATCTTGGCTCACCGCAACTTCCGCCTCCTGGGTTCAAGCAATTCTCCTGCCGCAGCCTCCTGAGTAACTAGGATTATAGGCATGTGCCACCATGCCTTGCTAATTTTGTGTTTTTAGTAGAGACGGGGTTTCTCCATGTTGGTCAGGCTGGTCTCGAACTCCCGACCTCAGGTGATCTGCCCACCTTGGCCTCCCAAAGTTCTGGGATTACAGGCATGAGCCACCGCTCCCGGCCAACTGAGTGTATTTTTATTGCAAATGCTTGCATGTGACTACGCAAGAAGACATGATACAGTAGTCAGAGGCTCCTGTCAAATTGCACTGTGAGTGACAGCTATGTATACAGCTGAGCATCTGTGCACCATTGGCAGCTCAAATACCAAGAGAAGCATTGTTACTGACATCAAGATTTTCCAGAATGGAGACCACTTTTGGTAAAGTTCTAGCCAAAATGAGGTTCTCTGATTTACAAGGAAGTTTCATTAATTTTCAGTAATTAGAAAACCATATCAAAACAAACAAAACCACCACTACCACCACCACCACAACAAATTTTGTGTTCGATTAAAAAAAAAAAAAAGAACAGGAGTTAGGCTGTCAGCTCAGCTCATTATAAACAGGAATGTCACCTACATGACTCCTGCTGGGATAAGAAATGATTCTTCATTGTGTGGGATTGTTCCTTGCATTCAGGATGTCCAGCATCCTTGGTCCCTGTCTGCTGAATACCAGGTCACATCCCCTCCCATCATCACAACAACCAAAAACATTCCCACAAATGTCCAAAATGCTCTCAAAGAGATGGTGTCACCTCCATTGAGACCACTGACCTGCTGGGTAAAGTTCAGACTCCTGAGCTTTGCACAGAAATTCTTCAGGATCTGGCTTCTGCTTCCCTGTCCATTTTCATCTTGAAGCATACACCCACCCTGTGGCCATTCAGACCACGAGAATTTCCCTGACTGGGTGCACCTTTCCTGTCCCTATGCCTGTGAACAGCTCTCTCATAGTTTAACTTATTCACGATCGCCTCCTCCCCAGACACTCCTCAGCTCAGCTCAGCTCATCCAGGATGGATTAGCACTCCCTCCCCATGCCCACTCTTCTTGCTTACCTCTTTACAACCTTTGCAAACTTATAGTAAGAGATGGTGTTCTTGTCAATTACTTCCCAGCACTATTCCCACACTGTGATCTTTTTAAGAGTAGGAGAAAGAGCTCCTGTGTCTTTGTACTCTGGTGTGGTCCCCCTGGGTGTTCAGTTAATGGCTGCTGATGTTGATGTGCTAACAGAGAAGATCCTGGCCTTCTCTTGGTGCCAGAGCTCTGTCCTGCCCCCAGGTCTTCTACATGCTCTTCCTTTTTCATTGCTCCTGTTCCCTCAGCTCCGTCACATTCTACTCTTTCTTCAGGTCTTAGCTTAACTGTCACTTATCCAGAAGTGTTTTCCTTGTCCCCCTCCCCCAGCTGTCACCACAATCCTATTATTTGTCATAAACGTGCCCTATACTTCCCTTAACACTGCAAAGATGATCTCCAGGTCCTTGGAAAGAACAGGGACAGCAGAGGAAACCTAGACTGAGAACCAGGCTCCTCCTCCTTTTTATTGGATCTTGTAAGCCAGAGGTTCCTCCATCATCCCTAAATGACTAATAATGACTTCTCCCCAATCTTAGACATTGAGGCTCTTGAGCTTAATTTATCTTGATTTGGAAATATAAAGAAATGTGACCCTCTTGCTGGTCACATTTCTTAGTCTGACACTAGTGTATAGGAGAGGCTCAACACAGAAGTTGAATCAAAACTTCTGGCACACACAAGGTCAGAAAGACACACACAAGGGCGGTTACACCTCTTTGTATTACCCAGAAAATAAGACAGGCACTCAAATAACATAATAACCAATACTTGCTTATTATCCTGTGGAATTCTCTGTGCTCCATAAAAACATGAGCAGGTGGAATGGACTCCGCAGTGTTAAGGTAATTAAATAGAGAGGTGAGCATTTTATTGTTGAAAAAGGTGATTAGTTAAAATTATATACGAAGACATGCAGGTTGTTAGTTTACTAAACGAAAAAAGAAATTCTGCCACTCCACTCTCAAGATTTGTCTACCTGGCGGCTGATTTACCTGCCTAGAGGGTGAGCCATCTCCATTCTTCAAACTTGTAGGTAACTTCTTTGAGGACCTCATCATACTGATCCTTTGAACTATTCTAGGACTTTGGGCTTTCTCTGAGTTTTTGTCTCTTCTATCCTTTTTTCTTTTTTTAATTATTTATTTATTTATTTATTTTTGAGACAGAGTCTTACTGTATTGCCTAGGCTGGAGTGCAGTGGTGAGATCTTGACTCACTGCAACCTCCACCTCCCAGTTTCAAGTGATTCTCCTGCCTCAGCCTCCCGAGTAGCTGGAATTACCGATGCCTGCCACCACGTCCAGCTAATTTTTTGTATTTTCAGTAGAGACGAGGTATCACCATGTTGGCCAGGCTGGTCTTGAATTCCTGACCTCAAGTGATCTGCCCACCTTGGCCTCCCAAAGTGTTGGGATTACAGGAATGAGCCACCATAACCGGCCTCTTCTATCCTTTTTAAAATGACACTTTCAATGGTTTGTCATTCAATAGTCAGTCCCACATGTACCCAAAGCTCTGCAATTCCAGGAGAAACTTAATTTCATAAATGATAAAATGCATTAACTCTGGCCAGGCGTGGTGGCTCACCCTTGTAATCCTAGCACTTTGGGAAGCCTAGGTGGGCAGATCACCTGAGGTCAGGAGTTCAAGACCAGCCAACATGGTAAAACGCCATCTCTACTAAAAATACAAAAAATTAGCTGGGTATGGTGGCAGGTGCCTATAATCGCAGCTACTTGGGAGGCTGAGGCAAGAGAATCGCTCGAACCTGGAGGACGGAGGTTGTAGTGAGCCGAGATCATGCCACTTCACTGTAGCCTGGCAAATGAGAAAAACTCCTTCTCAAAAAAAAAAAGCATTAATTCTAAAATCTTTTTAGCAGCCTAAAGTCAGTTGTTACTAATACTTTTTTCTGATTATATTTTTTAAAATCCTCTTTAAGACAGAGCAACATGCCTTACTAATAATATACTTGAATTGTATCTTCCTGCATACATCATGTCCAATAGCCCAGGTGAGTTTTTGAGTTTTTAATCTCAATACAATTCATGTTATTTTTCTTATTACCATTGCTGTTATCAATCATAAATATTTCTTATATATAAGCAAAGTGTCACTGACAAAGCATAAAATTAGGTGCTAGTTCTTGCTTGTCAATTTGAAACAGAAACTGCTTGCATTATACATACATCAATTAGCCATATGTTCACTCATGAGATCCAGGGAAATAATAATCATGAATGCATCCACATGCTTTAGAAGATGACTAAATCCTTAATAATCTGGAAGTGCTCTAATGTACTGATTAGGAAGCTAATGTGGTTTTTCACACAGTTTAGAGTTGACTTGAATAAGATAATTTTAAATATCAATTATTTCCCCTACACAGAAATAAAACGTGTCTTACAAATGTATGTTCAATCTACATGTGAATATTGGTAAACCATAAGTGATTTAGATAATAAATTCTATTTATGGATTAATGAATACAATCCTAATTGACAATACTTACATTTAAGAATAGAATTTTGTAATGAAGAAAAATTGTGAGCAATAAGATTGCTTAGAATAACAGAAGAATCCCAGAAAGAATTTTCTGAGTTCCTGCTCTAAACTCCTATTTGTATGGCATATGAATACATTTTTATACATGCGTGCATGTATATATATAACAACAAAAACCTAGATACGTAACTGCTTTGCCTAAATAGCATTTTCATGATTGACTATTGCTAACACATGATTTTAAAACAGTGCTGTGTATGTCTTTTGATTTCAACACGTACTATTTGTTTCCTAAGGACACATGAAAAAGGAGAAACAACTCTTTTTTTTTTTTTTTTTTTGACGGAGTCTGGCTCTGTCGCCCGGGCTGGAGTGCAGTGGCCGGATCTCAGCTCACTGCAAGCTCCGCCTCCCGGGTTTACGCCATTCTCCTGCCTCAGCCTCCCGAGTAGCTGGGACTACAGGCACCCGCCACCTCGCCCGGCTAGTTTTTTGTATTTTTTAGTAGAGACGGGGTTTCACCGTGTTAGCCAGGATGGTCTCGATCTCCTGACCTCGTGATCCGCCCGTCTCGGCCTCCCAAAGTGCTGGGATTACAGGCTTGAGCCACCGCGCCCGGCCGAAACAACTCTTAATACAATTATTAAGCACAATAGAGTGAGAAACAAAGAAATCAGGAAAAAGTGAGAACAGTATTTCTACAAGTGCAACAAATGGGGGAAAAGGGTTAGGACTCAAAGCCACCAAACTGTGTATTCCAATTTCCAGTAGACATATATGACTTGCAAAGCCACATCTCCTGCCTGTATTCTTCTTTATTGACTCATCCCAACACACACTGCTACTCATACGTTTTGTCACTTGCACAGTTCCTATGGCCTGCTGACCATGAACACAGAGTGGCTAGTCTGTTGGCATCACTCTGGAGTGGCTGTGTAAAGGAGCTCGTACTCCACTGGAATGCCTTCTAAAAGGTCCATTTCTAGCTCTTAGTGTCTTTTACACATGCCCAGAAGTCACAAGAAGATTTCTAGCTCCTCTATAACTCCCTGGCTCTCGATGTCGAGTGGGAAGTGAAGATGGTAACTGACGGGTTTGGGACATAGCTGATCTTTGCACGAGGGTCTTTGAATCAATCAGTGCTCCCTTTAGCTTGTGTGTTAAGGTCTATTGACGTACATTCTGTATCAATTGCCATACAAGAAACTTGAGATCCTCCAGTTAAGACTGTTGGTCTTGGCTTGGTGCAGTGGCTCATGCCTGTAATCTCAGCAGGTTGGGAGGCCAAGGCAGGAGGATTGCTTGAGCCTAGGAGTTCAAGACTAGCCTGGGCAAATAGTGTGATCCCATCTCTACAAAAAGTAAAAAAATAAAAATAAAAAAGAATAGCCTGATATGGTGGCATGTGCGATGTGCATAGGAGGCTGATGTGAGGAGATTACTTAAGCCAGGAGTTCAAGGCTGCAGTGAGCCGTGATTGAGCCATTGCACTTGAGCTGGAGCAATGAGCAACACAGTGAGATCCTGTCTCAAAAAATAAATGAATAAATAAAGATCGTTGGTCTTCTTGTCGATCTTTTCATTGCCCTATTGGGGCAACCCTGTCTCCGTCAGTGGTAGCCCTTTGATAGGCATCCTATATTTTTGTTTCTTTTTTATTACTGTAAATCAAGTTGTTTCAGCTGTAACTTATTTATTCATGTCCAGCGCTCCTTCCAGCTTAAGGACTAATTTACAAAAAACCTAGCATGCTAAGGTTTAAGAAAACAGCATAGCATGGAGTAAATGTAAGCATATGCAATGAAATCCACAGCAAAGTTATCCTGGAGTCTCCTTAGTGATGGGCTGCTCTCTTCTCTCAGCCTAGCCCAGGCAGAGAAGTGGGCTGCAGTGGTGCTGATGGTGGTGATGCCGGTGGTGCTGGTGAGGGTGTGTGTGGGTGAATGCAACTTGCCACCCAGTCTTGGAAATGGGGATGTGAAATGTGGGTTCCCACATCTTCATTATTCTCTGGGCACAATCTCCTTAGATTGGGGCCAGATAAAATGGGAGCCAATAATTGGAGGATTTCTGAAAACACTACTACTCTTCTAGAAGTTCCATCCCAGTAATACTTAAACCAGAGTGGACTATTGCCATCAGGTGGTGCCAATCTCAGGACCAGATCTGATTTGGATCTCAAAACTAGACCCCTCCCAGCTCCTGGTTGGGATCACTTCATTAAACTGGCAATAAAGGAAACACATTTTGGGTCGCTGAATTTCTATACTCAGCTAATCATGTGAAGGAGGAGTTTTACTGAATGTGTTCACAAGTATTTCATTTCTTATGTTAAACACAAATGTGATAATGTTATGTAGAGGGGTAGTGATACATTCTGCAATGCAATACATTGCATCTTATTTTTTCCCCCTCACTAATATGTCTCGGACAGCTTTCCATAGTAATATATGTGGATCAGTGTAATGATCCACATGTATTCTAATGGCTGCCTTGTATCGCATTACATAAATGTAGCATAATTTATTTGACTCACCTAATGAAAGAAGTTCCACACCCGCTCCTACCAGGTTTTTGGTTGTTTTTGCTGTTATTACAAATAGTGTTGTAATAAGAATTCTGGAATATATATCTTTGCGACATTTGAAAGTATATCTGTAGAAAAAATGCTAGAAGTAGGTTAAAGATTATGTACTCAATGGAGAGAATAGGATTCATTACAGAGGTATGAGATTTGCAGCCACAGGAGTTGACAGGAAGGGGCTCTAGCCAGAGACTTAAGAAGCATTCTAGATAAAGCATGGGAAAGGAGAAAAGGAGAATGGCTTTAATTAGTGTGCATTTAGCTGAACTGAATAACTTAGTAATGTTCAGGGAAGTGAGAGGAAGAACAGAAGTTATGGTATTGTGGAAATTATCTTTGTGTTTTTCACATGCGAAGAGTAGAAAATATCTTTCTGGGGGGAAATAAAGAAAATGACTGAGATACCCATCAACAGGGGTTTGGTTAAACCAGCTGTGGCATAGTCATGCAGGAAAGTACTATTCGGCTCTTAAAAATCAATCTACCCATGGTACATTGAGTGGAAAGGGGAGGTTATAGAACATTATGAATATTTCAACACTGGGAGAGAGAGTTAGTTCCCTACCAAGTAGCCATTCTAGTCTTCTCCCTCAAGTTAGGGGGACCTTCTTTTTAGGTGGACACAATGTAACCCATCAGTAAGACGACATTTCCCTCCTCCCTTGCAAAGATGTGACCATATAACTAAATTCTGACAATGAAGTATAATCAGAAGTTTCCTTGAAAAGGAGAGAACTATGCCCTTTTCCCTCTTCTCCAATCTGCTCCTTGGAATGTGGATGTAATGGCAGAAGTCCTGTCATTTTTCTCTGGTGAGAGACAAGTAAAGATTTATCTTGTTCAAGTCATAATTTAAGAGTTTCTGTTATGTACAGCCAAATGTAATCCTAACTCATAAAAACCCCACTTGTGTTTAAAAGTTAAATATGTACACATATATGCACAGACACACACACACACAAGGTGTATATGTTTAAAGCACATATGCATAAAATATATGTAAGTATATATAACAAATTATTAAGAGTTGGGGGGTTTGAGATTATAAGCAGGAGGTGGGGGGACTTTTTATATTTTTTAAGTTTTAGCAATAAAATGTTTTCAGGAAAAATTAAGATATTTCTATTTTTATGAAGAAAACAGCTTGACTGATAATTCCTTAAAATCAAAACACTGGGCAAGTCCCTTATTTGTCTCTGTCTTCCTCAGATGAAATGCCCTCATGATCGTGTCAGCTTCCCACCTATTTTTCAATGTTCCCAACTTCATCTAGGAGGACTGGTTTACCCACCCATTCTGAACATTCCAGTTTTCTTTTAAATAGGCAGCATCCTGCTTCTAATACAAAAACAGTTTAAGAGAAAGCTGAATTTAATAATGGAATGAATAATTGATTCCAGTGGATAAGAACACACATACACAGCTGCTTTGGCAATAAAAAAAGGTTTTCTCTAAATAAGACTTCTTGTTATCATCAGCACTCAGTTGTTACCATGGCTACATGTTCATTTAAAAACCAATCACAATAAGAAAATATGATCCAGTTCTCCAGATAACTGGAGTGGGTTAAAGCAAGACTTGGAGAGGAAGCTGCTTGGAGGCCCTGGAAGTCCAGGGACTTCTGGTCTGAGCATTACAGTGCCTCATCTGTGCTAGTCTGTCCCAATTGTGTTCAATTTCACGAGTAACACAAATAAATAGACATATGGAATATGGAAGTAAGGGACAGGAGGGTTGGCACCCCAAAAGAAACCAAATCAAGGAGCTGGGGAGAGGAGGGGGAAGACATTGATTAACGATATGATACATATTCAAAATTCAGGTAAAAAGAAAGGTCTAAGCCTGATGCAGTGGCTCATGCCTGTAATCCCAGCATTCTGGAGGCTGAGGCAGGAGGATTGCTGAGACCAGCTTGGGCAACATAACAAGACCCTGTCTCAAAAAAATAAAAAAATTAGCCAGCATGGTGGCACGTGGTTGTAGTCTCAGCTGCTTGGGAGGCTGAGGCGGGAGGATCACTTGAGCCTAGGAGTTGGAGACTGCAGTGAGTTTTGATCATGCAACTGCATTCCAGCTTGGGTGACAGATCAAGACCCTGTCTCAGAAAAAAAAAAAAAAAAAAAGAGAAAGGTTTCTGTATTATGTGGTTGATTCCAGAGCTGCCTAAGAAGTGTAAAATTATTCTGTTTACAAATTCCAACTTTAAATCGTATGTATACACACATAATTGTATCTCCAAGTGCCAATAAATATTTATAACTTGAGAGGCAGATGGCTAGGACATCGGATCCTGAACATGTGAATTCTAGCTGCTACCAAGTACCTGTTCCCACAGGGTCCCAGGAGAAAATGGCTTATATACACAGAGGACCAGCCAGGTTGATGGGGAGTTTTCATCACTCTGAGGGTGGGCCCCAAGCCCCAGAGCAGAACTCCAGTTAGGCCAAACCATGTAAAGAGCTCCTTTTAAATAATGTCTTTTTTTTTTTTTTTTTTTTAAATAAAAGTAACACATGATAAAGGGAAAAAAGAAAAGTAAGACAGAAAGTGAAAATCTCCCACAGTTCTGACCTCAGTCGCCAATTTTTCTCTGTCTTATATACTCTACAGAAAATATCTTTCCTAGATCATATGTGCCCTTCCTGAATTATTTCCTTAGGAGAAATGCCTAGAAATGAACTTTCTGGATTAAATTAACTTTCAGAAAGGTTGCACAAACTCTGCACCCAACACTAGTATAGGAATGTCAGTTTCCCTCTGCGTGCTAACAAGGTTGAAGATTTGTATATATAAATTAGACATTTTCTTTTTTGAGTAAATTGTCAGTTCACATGCTGTTGGGGTGTTGTTCCAGTTATCTATTGCTGTGTGACAAATAGCCACAAATAAAACAACAGTCGTTTTATTAATTATATCTCATGATTTTGTGAGTTAGGAATTTGGGCAGGATTCAGCTAGGTATTCTTCTCTTCCTATATCAAGTGGGGTCTCTTGATGATGTGGAGTTGCCATCTGGGGTGCCAAGATGCCATCTGGGGCTTTACTCACCTGCTTGGCATCTTGGTGTAGACAGCTAGAAGGATGGGCCAGTCCTTGTCGTCTCAGAGCCCCTCTATGTGGACAGAAGAGTCCAACTTCTCAGAGGTGGCTCAGGGCTCCCAGAATTGAATGTGAAAGCTGCCAGTCATGTATACACATAGAGAAAGACAGTGAGTGAGTGAACAGAGAGTAAGGAGGTATATATGTGTGTGTGTGTGTGTGTGTGTGTGTGTAGAGGGAGAGAGAGAGAAAGAGAGAGAGGGAGAGAGAGATGGGGTCTTCCTTTGTTGCCCAGGCTAGTCTCAAACTCCTGACCTCAAGCAATCTTCCACCTTTAGCCTCCCAGAAACTGGGATTATGGGAATGAGCCACTGCATCCAGCCATTGCTGCCAATCCTCTTAAAGGCATAGTGTCACAACCACTGTTCTAAATTGGTCAAAGCAGTCACAGGTCATCTCAGATCTCAGGAGAGGGCCAATAGACCCTACTTCTCAATGGAAGAGTAGCAAAGAATTTGTCCTCATCTTTATTTATTTTATTCATTTTTTTGAGACAGAGTCTCACTGTGTCACCCAGGCTGGAGTGCAGCAGTGTGATCTCAGCTCACTGCAGCCTCCATCTCCTGGGTTCAAGCGATTCTCCTGCCTCAGCCTCCCGAGTAGCTGGGATTACAGGCACCTCCCACCATGCCTGGCTAATTTTTGTATTTTTAGTAGAAGCGGGGTTACACCATGTTGGCCAGGCTGCTCTCCAATTCCTGACCTCAAATGATCCACCCACCTAAGCCTCCCAAAGTGGTGGGAATACAGGTGTGAGCCACGGTGCTCAGCCTGTCCTCATCTTTAGTCTGTCACAAATGTTGATATTAGTATATTCTTTTCCTTTTTCTTTTCTTTTTTTTTTTTTTCAGATTCTCACTCTTGTCGCCTAGGCTGTAGTGCAGTGGCATGATCTCAGCTCACTGCAACCTCTGTCTCCTGGGTTCAAGTGATTCTCCTGCCTCAGCCTCCCTAGTAGCTGGGATTACAGGTGCCTGCCACCATGCCTGACTAATTTATTTTGTATTTTTAGTAGAGACAGGGTTTCACCATATTGGCCAGGCTCGTCTCAAACTTCTGACCTCAGGTGATCTGCCTGCCTCAGCCTCCCAAAGTGGTGGGATTACAGGCGTGAGCCACCATGCCCAGCCTAGTATATTTCTGAATACAAAAAAAAAAAAAAAAATCATATTTTTTGAGGAAATTCTACTTGAACATGGTGGAAAGTCCCTAAATATGTTATTTAATTTAATTTGTAATTTTTTTCTCTCTTTTTTTAAAATTTTCTAGAGATGTGGTCTCACTCCATCCCCCAGGCTGGAGTGCAGTGGTGCTATCATAGCTCACTGAAGCCTCAAACTGCTGGGCTTAAGCAATGCTCCCACCTTGGCCTCCTGAGTAGCTGAGTCTACAGGTGCACACCACTGTGCCCAGCTTTCCCTCACCTGTGGCTAATTTTTGAATTTTGTTTTAGAGATAGGGTCTTGCCATGTTGGCCAGGCTGTTCTTGAACTCCTGGCTTCAAACAATCCTCCTGCCTCAGGTTCCGAAAGTGTTGAAATTACAGGTGTGAGCCACTGCACCCAGCCTAATTTGTAAGTAGTTTACCCAAGGTTTTTGCATCTATATTGATATATAAGATTGGTTTATAGTTGTTGCTGTTGTTTTAAGTTTGGGTGCCAAGGTATTTTTCGGTTTTTGTTTTGTTTGGTTGGTTTCTTTTCTATAATTAATTTGGTAGGTTTTCCATTTTTAACTTTGAAGGAGTTTATAGAGGGAGAATCATGTGTGTTTTTAATATTTAAAAAGGCTCACCCACAAAGCTACCTGGGTTAGGAGATTTCTTTGGAGTGAATTCTATTATTTTAAAAAATTTTATTATTGGAGGGGCAATTCCTCAAGGATCTAGAACCAGAAATACCATTTGACGCAGCAATTCCATTACTGGGTATATGCCCAAAGGATTATAAGTCATGCTACTATAAAAACACATGCACACATATGTTTACTGCAGCGCTATTCACAATAGCTAAGACATGGAACCAACCCAAATGTCCATCAATGATAGACTGAATAAAGAAAATGTGGCACATATGCACCATGGAATACTATGCAGTCATAAAAAGGAATGAGATCATGTCTTTTGCAGGGACATAGATGAAGCTGGAAACCATCATCCTCAGCAAAGTAACACAGGCACAGAAAACCTAACACTGCATGTTCTCACTTATAAGTAGGAGCTGACTATTGAGAAAACATGGACACAGAGAGGAGAACAACACACACCAGGGCCAGTTGCAGGGTTGGAGGTAAGGGAAGGGAACCTAAAGAACAGATCAGTAGGTGCAGCAAACCACCATGGCACACATTTACCTATGTAACAAACCTGTACGTTCTGCACATGTATCTTGTTTTTCTTTTTTTAGAAGGAATAAAGAAAAAAAAGTTATTATTGGTATTCAGATTAGATCACTTCATCCTGAGTCAGTTATGGTCATTTAATGTTTTTTCACATTTAAGTCTAGAGTTGTATGTTGTTGCTATGTTTATGACCTCAGAAAGGGCTTTCTAATGTTAAGGAAGGAAAATAAAAGGGTAAAAAAACCTGAGAAGGTAGTTCTTTCTGGAAAGATTTATTGCAGGCACAAGAAGCAAATTTTAGACCTCATGTTTATTTAATTTTTTTTCATGAAATTCATGAAGATACAGGCTCTTTGAAATTCGAAAAAAAAAAAGAAGAAACTTATACTGAGATGAGACCTGTACTTGAACAAGCAGCCGAGGCAGAACAAGAAACCAGGTTTGGGCTCTTAGGAATATCCTTACTCCTGGCAATAGGAGGTTCAAGAAATCTTTGTGGATGTATATGTGAAGAATTAATGAATGATTAGGAATATCAATTCTCACAGCATGGTGTAGTCTCATGAAAACTGTAGGAGATTGAGCTGGGCCACAGGGACAGGGGGAATATCTCTGAGCGCTGCTTTTGTTATGTACTTGGCTCCACTCCTCCACACCCCCTTAAGGTTAGTTCTCCCTGCAAGGGTCCAGCATCATTACTCTGCTCTGGGTTTTCTCTTACCATTGCTTGTTGCCACTCTCCTGGTTCACCTTTTCCCATCCCTGAGCACTGCCCAGGCCATGGCTTTTTTAACCACTTAATATCCCCAGCAACTAATCATGGTGCGTCCTTGAATTCTAGATTTTCTCAGGCTGCAAAGAAAATTAAAAACAGGCTGGGTATAGTGGCTCATGCCTGTAATCCCAGAGCTTTGGGAAGCCAAGGCAGGAGGATCACTTCAGGCCAGGAGTTCAAGAGCAGCCTGAGCAATGTAGCAAGACCTCATCTCTAAAAATAAAAGTGTATAATTAAATAATTCTTAGTAAGTTTAAAGAGTTTTGCAATCATTACCACAATGGAATTTTAGAACATTTCCTTCACCCCCAAAATAACCTCATTCCCATTTGCAGTCACTTCCCATTTCCACCTTCAGCCCCGCTCCCCCAAAAACACTAATCTGCTTTCTGTTTCTATTGATGTGTCTGTGATGGATATTTCATATATTTATATTCGTATAAATGGAACCATGGTCTTTTGTTTCTGTCTTCTTTCACTTAATGTTTTTGACATGCATTCATGTTGAAGCATGTGTCAATACTTTGTTCCTTTTTATTACTGGAATAGTACTCTGTTGTATGGATATACCACATTTTTCTTATCCATTCACCAGTTAAAACATTTGGGTTATTTCCACTTTTTGGATATTATGGCTAATGTTCTTAGGAACATTCATATACAAGTCTGTGTGTGAACGTAGATTTTCATTTCTCCTAGTTAGATAATAATGGCTGAATTGTTGGGTCATATGGGGACTCTATTTAGAAATTTAAGAAACTGAAAAATGTTTTACAAAGTGTCTGCACCATTTTCCCACCAGCAGAACGTTTATATCCTTGTCAATATTTGTTATTGCCTGTTTTTTATACATTGGCTTGGTAAATATTTGTAATAATGTGCAGAATCTCATACCACCTTTGTAGACCCTCAGGTGGAAGCTGCTATCTGGAATCACATTCTGAGAAATAGATTAATTATTCTTCACTGATGCTTAGGACCTATGTACACATTCTGCTCTTGTATTAAAATCTAAAAACTCTAGTATTTTTGTAAAAATATGATACTACTTAAAGCTTAGGGTGTCCGTGTGTCAAAGACTATTAATTATACTCCAGTATCCAGTCTCCCCTTCTTACACAGGGGATAGTCAAAGAGTCCCATTTTCCAGCCTCCCTTGCTGCTAGATGTAGCTATGTGACTAAGTACAGAAGAATGGGATGTGAGCAAAAATGTCATGTTCTCTTAAATGGAAGAAGTGAGCCAGGCTTCTGCCTCTTTCCACATCCTCACTGATGGGAAGGTGGAAGTGAGGGTAGCCATCCTTAGGCCAAAGACAGATACTAGGTGCTGAAGTTGGCAGGGCATTAAGACACAGAAGGCTTGGGCATCTGGTGATTGCAGGGCCTCCATTCCAGCCCTGGATTGCTCACCTGGGCTTTAACATGAGAGAGAAGTATCTTGTTTAATCCAGTGTTATTTTTCATTTATTTTGTATTTATTTGAGATGGAGTCTCGCTCTGTTGCCCAGGCTAGAGTGCAGTGGCTGCAATCCCAGCTCACTGCAACCTCTGCCTCCCGGGTTCGAGCAATTCTCCTGCCTCAGCCTCCTGAGTGGCTGGGATTACAGGCGCCCACCATCTCACCTAGCTAGTTTTTCGTATTTTTAGTAGATACAGGATTTTGCCATTTTGGCCAGGCTGGTCTGGAACTCCTGACCTCAAGTGATCCACCCACCTAGGCCTCTCAAAGGGCTGGGATTACAGGCATGAGCCACTGAGGCCCGCCCCAGTGTTATTTTGAGGCTCTCTGTTGTAACAGCCAAAATGTGAAATTACTAACATCTAGAACGGCTCTGTAGGAACATGGCTAGAATATGAGAGTCTCCACCGATGAATATGATAGTACAAGGAAAAGCAGGGCAATGGAGTCAAAAAGGCCTGGGAAGAAAATCAGTACACTAGAATTTTAGTACCATTTTTAGCTCTAGTCAGCTTTGTGATCTCAGGCAAGCCTTTGTATTTCTCTGTCTTCATCCATGAAACAAGATGGTTTTATACAGTTGAAAATAAATCTTTAAAGCTTGAAAATAAAAAGCATATGGTTTCAGAAGTACTTCATTATATTCATAATCACGGGTAAAGCAACTCAGTACTAGAGGCTGGGAAGGCGAGGGAAGGGAGGAAGAGGGATAGATTTGTAGAAGAATTCAAAATTACAGCTAGATAGGAGGAATGAGTTCTAGTGTTACATAGCGCCACAGGATGACGATAGTTAACAATAATATACTATATAGTTTCAAATAGCTAGCAGGAGGATATTAAATGTTCCCAACACAGAGAAATGATAAGTGTTTGACATGATGGCTATGCTAATTACCCTGACCTTATCACTATACATCGTATGTGTCAAAACGTCACTGTGTATGCCATAAATATGTACAAATCATTATGTGTCATTTTTAATATTTTTTAAAATTAGGAAAATACATAAATGTAACTTTGGTATCAGCCTTCTTAAATAAAATAATAGATGTTAATCATCTTCAGCAGCTGCATCAGTGAGAATCTTTACACAGAGCTAAGAATTTTCCTATACACAGTATGAGTTTTTTAAGGCCTCCCAATGGGTGCCATTATTGTCTCCATTTAACAAATAAGGAACCTGAGGCTTAATGAGGTTAAGGACCTTGCCCTGCCATGCAGACAGTTAGTGGTGGAGCCAGGATTTCAATTCCTAAACCCAGAACACGGATGTTTGACCACTGCTACTCTGCCTCCATAACTATACCTAACACATACCAGAAGATCAATAGTAATGGCCAGTGGTCATATGACCACTTTAGCTATTGTGACTAGGAGGAATTATCATACTTTAAAATGAATAAACCACTCTTCCTGATTTGCTCACTAGGTTAAGGTGACATGGGAAGCGATCATTGTGAGTCATCCAGGGAACACAGGGAGAGTTAAGCTGATGGTGACGCACACCTGCCAACTGCTGAGAAGAAGATAATCAGCCCTCAGGAACTTTCGACCCAGCCCCACTGCACCGCGTGGTCGCTGGAGTCCTAGGACCAAGCCTCCTGGGCCTGGCAGGAGCTGTAATTCAGAGTGGGTCAGGGCTCCAGTGTGTGTTGTTTCCTGCTCACTGCACTTTGCAGAAGCACAAAGGAGAAGCTAAGCCTGATGGACTCTGAACACTGGTTGGGTTTCTTTTGTTTTTTCTGGCAACAAAATTAAAACTGCATCTCGGGATTTATCCACCCTTTTGTTGATCTCGGTGTGAACTGTGCAGCTGAATCCCTGCACACAGTACTGACTGTATCTCCCCGGGTGTTGCTTAAAATGTGGCTGCGCACAAATGGAAAACATCAAGTCTTGTTGAAGTCAGCACACAGAATTAATCTCTAAAAGTAATGAAAGAATTAGTTTCACTTTGTTAGATAAATAAATGAAAGGATGGTGAAGTCAGGGATGTTTAGCTCAGCTGCTTTTAGAAGGTGACATCTTATGAAAATGATATTATATATTTGGGACACATTTTAATGCCACTCTAATATCTTGTGTTATTATAAGGATGCTTTGGGTTTTTGTGTTGTTGTTTTTGAAGTCTATTTAGCATATGAGATTTTTAACCTGCAATGATTCACCTTTAGTGAATCTTTAGTATTGGAAATAGCAAAAGCTTCAAAGTGTCTTGTCCTTTTTTTTAAGCTCTTGGAAACATAAGTATGTGATTTAAGTAAATATAAAATTAGAAGTCATCTCAACACTAGAACTTATTCCTCCTATCTAGCTGTAATTCAGCCTCTAAAGTGAATGTGAAATAAGGCTCACTGTTTTTCACCTCATCCTTAATTTTATTTTTACCCTGACACTGAATTTCAGGCATTGGTTTTTCTGAGTGTGGCCCACCTGCTTGAAAGTTGTTCTGAAAGTCTGAGGTAAAGGAAGTCAGATCAGAGGGCATTTTTCCCCCAGTACCTAACAAAATGAATAAAATGACTGCATTTTAAAGGGTCAAAAATTTATCATCAGTGATCAAGATTGAAAAAAGGGCAAAACTTCATGTGATACAGTTTGAACACTGGCTTTCAACCTTGTAATGACACTTGCTTTTCAGAAAGAGAAATGAGGAAAGGTGAGTCAACAAAATTCTGATACTTCTTCTGAATTCACCTTGATGTGAAGAAGTGGACTGAAGCATGAGGAGGTGGGGAAACTGAGGCGTAGGAGCCACTCTCCAAGGAGGTGGGGAAACTGACGCACAGTAGCCACTCTTCATGCTACTGCAGACCCTTGCTAAGGCACGAGGAGTAGGCAGGGCCGGACATTCTCCAGGGTGCTTGCTGAATGGGGGAATCAACCAAAGCCCTTGGGTTAGAAAATGTCCCATGCTGGGAAGACTGGTCCTGGTAAGGAACATTTGCTGGGACTTGGAAGAGAGAATGCAGCCAGGACCCAGCAACAACTGCAGGCAGCTCCTAATGACCTTTCCTCCTCCTCACAAGTTTTCTGGCTAGAGAAAAGTAAGCAGAAAATAACAGCCAGCCCTCAAGTTGTTCTCCATAGGGGTGATAAATAGTTTCCAGGAAGACGGTCAAGAAGAACTACAGTAGATCAGAGAAACTGAAGAGTTTATATCACAGCAGTCCATAAGTTTAGCTTGAGCAAAATGAAAATAGATGTCGTGTCAACCTTGCAAATGAGACACAGAGGACAGATAGAAAGAGAGAAAGGATAACATGAAAATAACAATCTCTGCTTCACAGAGTTGTTGGAAGGAGTAAAAGAGAAAAAGTATGTAAATACTGGACCACAGAACCTGATACATTCGAAGTGCACAAAAATTATAGTCTCTCCTCCACTCCCATCCCTTGCTCATAGCCCTACATATTGTTTTTTGTTTTGTTTTGTTTTGTTCAATTCAGGCTCACTTTGCATTCTTACACCACTGTAGTTTTTTAGGTTATTTATGGCTTAAAGCTAAATAATTATTTGCCAGCAAACTGTTCCTGAAAATATACAGCAGCATAGGACAGGCTTTAGTGTTAGAACTAGGCTTTGATCCTGGGTCACCTCCCTGAGTTTGTATTTTTAGGCAGGTTATAGATTTAATTTCTCTGAGCTGAGTTTTCTTCTTTACTGAATGATATCAATACTCCTAAGTTTGCTGTACCTGTATGTATATAAAGCACCTTGCACAAACTATGTGCTCCTTGAGGTGGCATGGTTAATATCATTTTACTTTTTCAGGTTGTTATATTTATATGAAACAACAACAAATTATTGTTTGTTACCCCAAGTGCTTCTTTAGGAGGGCGAATCTTATTACTGTAGAGCATCTTGGTTTGCGGAGCACCATAATGTCCTTGGGTCTGTAAGTTTATGAATTGAGGGAAGTGGCTAAATTGCTTGTGTAAGAAAGGGAAGGAAAAAAATGAAAATGAAGGCAGGACTTGGGGGCAGGATGGTCAAGAATCTAGGAGAGAGAATTAAGCAGTGAAATCTGGAATCAATCCAAGGGAGAAGAATCCCTAGAGAGGATAAAGACAGGAAGGGATTTTTGAAGGTACAAATATAGAATGTCAATTTTTATCTCATTTTATTCAGGTTGTGTGATAAAGCTACCCTTCCTGTCCCCTCCTTTTCCTCCAGGACACACAGAATCTTCAGGGAAATTAACATTGCTCACTAAAGCTTTTTTTGTGGCTGGATTTGGTGGAGAGCAGTAGACTAGGAGAGGTGCTGAGTTCTGCATCCAGGTTGATGCAGTGAGGCTGAGCAGTGTGAGCAGATGCGGGAATCAGAGGACACAGGGGAGGTGGCATCTGGCTTTTGGGTAGATTTCCACAGGTCTGATCATGCTCTGTATTTGTCATCTGCCAAACTTTATTCAGGAAGTTTTAAGGTCTGGGTAGATATTAAATCTCTCAGCTCGTAGAATTTCAACTACTCTTTCCATAGTAGTAGAAAAGTAGAAGTGAAGACAGTACCAGAACCATGTTTCTTCTAGAGCCTTAACATACCCCTGCTCTGCCTTCTTCCACTCCACCCTCATCAATGTCAGACATAAGCCATATCTGCTTTGTACATTGGTTCAAGGTCTCCAACCGAAGGCATTGGAGTTCACTCTTTGAGTTCCCTTCCTACCAGTACCCTGGCTCAGTCCTCCCAAGAAAGATGCTGTTCTGTTTCCTTAGACATCCAACTGTGTAACTCTTAATTCCCTGGGGGAACTTCCTCTTCTGTTTGCTTATGGAGTCTTAATTACTCCCCATCTCCCTTAGCAGCAGTGTTCTCATACCCTAGCCACCACCTCTCCCAGAATATTCTATGTTGCTTAGACCTCTTCTGCTGGTCACCATCAAAATGCTCCTTCCTTCCTTCTCCACCTAGGCAATCACTCATAGTTTCCAATCTCATCACAAAATGTGCTACTCTGATGTGCTCAGGAAGCTCAATTAAGGAATCAATGTTCAGTCCCAGGCCTTGCCCTTTCATCTCTGTATACTTCTTCCCTAGGTAGCGCCATTCACAACATGGCTTCAGTTATTGACAGGCATATGAACCAAAAGTTTTTATTACCCACACAGATTTTTCTTTCAAATTCTAGTCTCATATATCCAACTACCTGTTTGATGTTCCCTAAATGTTCAAGAGCTCCTTTAATCTTCTTAAAAATTATGATGTAATTACTTTTATTACTCTATTTTGAAAACTAGAAAACTGGTGCTCAGAAAATTAAAATATGTTTTGTGTGTAAGTTCACACAACTGATTAATATTTGATGGAATCTGAACACAGGACTTGCTGCCCTCAAACAGTATTCTTTTATCCAGCATATCATTACTGCCTTTTAAATATTTATAACAGGGAAACTAAGATCACTTGCTTGACATAGTAAGTATTATCATTGAGAAATGAAAACTATTTGAATAGGAATAAGACAACATGCTGATAATTTCATAACTTTCAGAATAATAACAAAATTTTAGGACTGAGTTTCCTTCTTTAGTGAATGATATCAATAATTCTAAGTTTGCCATATTTGTATATATAAAGTGCCTGGCACAAACTTGGGATCTTTAAAAAAATAATTTTTAATTCTTGTGAATACATAGTAGATATAATATTTATGGGAAACATGAGATGTTTTGATACAGGCATGCACTTTGAAATAATCACATCTTGGAGAATGGGGTATCCATCCCCTCAAGCATTCATCCTTTGTGTTACAGACAATCCAATTACACTCTATTAGTTGTTTTAACGTGTACAACTAAGTTATTATTGACTATAGTCACCCTGTTGGGCTATCAAATACTAGGTCTTATGCATTCTTTCCAACTTTTTGGTACCCATTAACCTCCCGCTTAGCCCCTGCAATTACCCTTCCCAGCCTCTGATAACCATCCTTCTACTCTGTCTGTCCTTGAGTTTAATTGTTTTGATTTTTAGATGCCACAAATAAGTGAGAACATGTGATATTCATCTTTCTGTTCCTAGCTTATTTCACTTAATATAATGATCTCCAGTTCCATCCATGTTGTTGCAAATGACAGGCTCTCATTCTTTTTTATGGCTCAAGGACTCCACTGTGGATATGTACCACATTTTCCTTATCCATTCATCTGTTGATGGACACGTAGATTGTTTCCAAATCTTAGCTATTGTAAAAGCTGCAACAAACATAGGAGTGCAGATATCTCTTCGATATGCTGATTTCCTTTCTTTTGGGTATATACCCAGCAGTGAGATTGCTGGAGCATATGGTAGCTCTATTTTTAGTTTTTTGAGGAACTTCCAAACTGTTCTCCATAGTAGTTGTGCTAACTTACATTCCCACCAACAGCATGTAAGGGTTCCCTTTTCTCCACATTCTCACCAGCATTTGTTATTGCCTGTTTTCTGGATACAAGCCATTTTAACTGGGGTGAGATGATATCTCATTGTGGTTTTGATTTGCATTTCTCTGATGATCAGTGATGTTGAACACTTTTTCATGTTCCTGTTTGCTATTGTATGTCTGTTGAGAAATGTCTATTCAAATATTTTGCCCAATTATTTTTATCATTTAGATTTTTTCCTATGGAGTTGTTGTCAGATGGATGGTTTGCAAATATTGTCTCCCATTCTGTGGGTTGTCTCTTCACTTTGTGGATTGTTTCCTTTCCTGTGCAGTAGCTTTTCAACTTTATGTGATCCCATTTGTCCATTTTTGCTTTGGTTGCCTGTGCTTGTAGGGTATTGCTCAAGAAATTTTTGCCCAGACCAAATGTCCTGGAGATTTTCCCCAAGTTTTCTTGTAGTAGTTTCATAGTATGAGGTCTTAGATTTAAGTCTTTAATCCACTTTGATTTGATTTTTTTATATGGTGAGAGATAGGGGTCTAGTTTCCTTCTTCCACATATGGATATCCAGTTTTCCTAGCACCCTTTATTGAAGAGATTGTCTTTTTTTCCAGTGTATGTTCTTGACACCTTTATTGAAAATGAGTTTACTGTAGATGTGTCGATTTGTTTCTGGGTTCTCTATCCTGTTCCACTGGTGTATGTGTCTGTTTTTATGTCAGCACCATGCCGTTTCGGTTACTATAGCTCTGTAGTATAATTTGAAGTCAGGTAACGTGATTCCTCCAGTTTTGCTCTCTTTGCTTAGAATAGCTTTGGTTATTCTGGGTCTTTTGTGGTTCTATATAAATTTTAGAATTTTTTTTCTATTTCTGTGAAGAATGTCATTGGTATTTTGATAGGAATGACATTAATCTATAGATTGCTTTTGGGTAGTTGGACATTTTAGCAATCCATGAACATGAAATATTTTCAATATTTTTGGTGTCCTCTTCAATTTCTTTCATCAGTGTTTTTTAGTTTTTATTGTAAAGATCTTTCACTTTTTTGGTTAATTCCTAGGTATTTAATTTTATGTGTGACTATTATAAATGGGATTACTTTTTATTTCTATTTTAGATTCTTTACTGTTGGCATATAGAATTGCTACTGATATTTGTATGTTGATTTTGTATCCTGCAACTTTACTGGATTTGTTGACCACTTCTAGTGGTTTTCTTGTGGAATCTTTGTTTTTTCCTAATATAAGATTATATCATCTACAAACAAGGATAATTTGACTTCTAGGATGAGTTCTTGAAGGCCATTCTGTCCATCCATTTTGGCAGATATTTGAGATCATAGGTTTTTGTTGTTTGTTTTTTAAAAGAAAATGTTTTTATTTTTCATTTGAAAGGACTGATATTGCTTTTTCAGAGCAATGAGGAGAGGAAATGAGTCACGTTAATATTATTTCAACTCTTGGCTCCTACTATATCTGATTACCTACCTCCATGATGTTTTTTTACTTGCACCTTGTGAGGCACCCCCACTTCTTTTTGTTAAACTCATTTAAGCTGAGGTTCTTACTTAGTTGACATTGTCTTTTATTTTATTTTATTTTTTTTTTGAGACGGAGTCTCGCTCTGTTGCCCAGGCTGGAGTGCAGTGGCCGGATCTCAGCTCACTGCAAGCTCCGCCTCCCGGGTTTACGCCATTCTCCCGCCTCAGCCTCCCGAGTTGCTGGGACTACAGGCGCCCGCCACCTCGCCCAGCTAGTTTTTTGTATTTTTTTAGTAGAGACGAGGTTTCACCGTGTTAGCCAGGATGGTCTCGATCTCCTGACCTCGTGATCCGCCCGTCTCGGCCTCCCAAAGTGCTGGGATTACAGGCGTGAGCCACTGCGCCCGGCCGACATTGTCTTTTGAATGTCTCAAGCCATCTCAAATTAGATGGAGCTAATACTAAAACCTGGGTTCTTCTCTCCAAGCTAGCCCTCCTCCAGTTTCCCCATCCTGGTGATTGGCACCACTCTTTATCCAGTTATGCAAGTCAGAACCTTAGCTGTCACCCTAGATCCACCGCTCTCTCACCTCCAACATCTGATTATCATCACATCCTGGCCTATGTACTTTCTAAATAGCTCTTGACTCTGTCCTCGTCTCTCTACTTCCACTGCTACCAATTTAGTCAAAGCTAACATTTAACCTCTGCCCTGGACCATTGGAGCAGCCAAGTACCTGATCTTTCTGCTTTCATTTCGTGCTCCTTCCAATTTGTTCTCCAGAGTGCAGAGTAATCTTTTTGACACACAGATCAGTATGTCACTCCCTAGTTAACATCCCACAATGGCTTCTCATTGCCCTTGGAATAAAGTCAAAGCGCCCTAACATGGCTTTTATGGTGCTGCATGGTCCATCCTATTTCAGTGCCTGGTATACATTTCATGCTCTCTCCCACCACAGGACTTCAGAACATGTGGTTTCCCCTGCTTGGAACACTCTCGTTTCCTCTTCATCTAATTAACTAAGACCCTACTTCCTACTACAAAACCTAAAAGAGGAAGAAGGCAAGATGTGTTGCAAATATCTCTGCCAAGTTATGTGTATTTTTTTCCCATATTGCAGTATCCTTTAATAAACAGAAGTATTAAATTTTTGGGTGATCAAATTAATTTTTCCTCTTGCAGTTTGTTCTTCCTCCCCATGTGAAGATAAAAGAAATGGCTGGGCATGGTGGCTCACACCTGTAATCCCAGCACTTTGTGAGGCCGAAGCGGGCGGATCACGAGGTCAGGAGATGGAGACCATCCTGGCTAACACAGTGAAACCCCATCTCTACTAAAAATACGAAAAATTAGCCGGGCGTGGTGGTGGGCGCCTGTAGTTCCAGCTACTCGGGAGGCTGAGGCAGGAGAATGGCACGAACCCGGGAGGCAGAGCTTGCAGTGAACCGAGATCACGGCACTGCACTCCAGCCTGGGCGACAGAGCAACTCCATCACACACACACACACACACAAAAAGTGCTTCCCAGCTTTTTTCTAAAAATGTTGAGAAGCTATCTTTATCCATTAAAATATATTTTTATGTTTGGTCTCTGGGATTAAGTTTCAATTTCATTTTTTTCCCTTATGGAGATCAGTGGTCCCAGTGTTGCTTATTGTAAAATTTACTATCTTCACTTGACTAAAATGAAAGCTGTGTTACAAAATATGTTTCCAAGTAGGTGTGAAAAATGTATTTCTCTTTGTAATTGTACTCAGATAAATTAGTTCGCAGGACTACTGTGTCCGGAGTTGGTTCCTTCTGGTGGGTTCGTGGTCTCCCTGACTTTAAGAATGAAGCCGTGGACCTTCAGGGTGAGTGTTACAGCTCTTAAAGATGGGACGGACCCAAAGAGTAAGCAGTAGCAAGGTTTATTGCGAAGAGCGAAACCACAAAGCTTCCACACCCTGGAAGGTGACCCCAGCTGGTTGCTGCTGCTGGTTGGGGTGACCAGCTTTTATCCCGTTATTTGTTCCCTCTCATGTTCTGTTTCTGTCCTATCAGCGTGTCCTTTTTCCAATCCTCCCCGCAATTGATTACTTTTAGAATCCTGCTGATTGGTGTGTTTTATAGAGCGCGGATTGGTGCATTTTACAAATCTCTTGTAAGATCGGAAAGTTCCTGATTGGTGTGTTTTACAATCCTCTTGTAAGACAGGAAAGTTCTCCAAGTCCGCACTTGACCCAGGAAGTCCAGTTGGCCTCACCTCTCACTACCAGAGGCTAATTTCCATCCTGGTATTTCTCAGGCCCATAGATAGTGTAATTTCAAATCCAAACCAATATGGCTATTGACTTGTATTTAGAAATTACCATTTTTTTTTTTCATTTTTTTTGTGTCTGTTGGGACCAAGACAAGCATATATTTTCACTTTCTTCTTATGGGGTGGGATTTTCCTAGCCCAGGCACTTAGCATGCTTCTCTTTAGAAACCCTAGATTTATGCAGAAGGCATTTTAGCCTATATTCCTCCCTACATGGGCATCAGCCTCTGTCTCCTGAATTAGGTGCTCATGGGTCTGGGCCAATAGTTACTGGCAGACACCCCAGGGCAAATGTCAGATGAGGCTCTCACACCTCTGGATTCAAACTTTTTTTGGGCTTCTAGATATCTGAAAATTGTCCTTACTCTGACTCAGCCCATGCATTAAAGCAGATGCTTTTAAATATTTTATGATGCATGTTTTAGGAAAGGGTCTGTCTGGATATTTTTTCTTTCAGTTTGCGTTTTTCATTCAATTCTTCTTTCCCACTATCCTGAGCGTTAATCAATTCTTGTCATTTATGTCAGTTAGCACAAAACTTCACTATCCTGTTCCTTATTGCCATTTCATTTTGTTCTGCATAGCCCAGGCTATTTATCTAAAAATTTTTAAAGAAATCTAAGGCCTTGAAGGATTCTTTCTCAAGGACTGTACTGTTTGTATTTAGGGAAAAGCTCATTTGTTCCCCTGTTTCACTTTCTTCTGGGGTCACCCTCTTTGATGACTATGACCTTACAGAGGATGACAAAAGAGGGCCCACGCTGAGACAATGATACCTGCTTGCCCCTTTGGATTTTATTTTCTTAGTGTTCCCAGAATATTAATAAAATGTTGAAAACAAATTAATATCATCGGAATGTGTGCCTCACTTAAAATTTCTCTCTCTAATAAGAAGTTTTTGTTTCCTAGTTCCTTTGGTACCCTAATGTTTAGGTAAATCGTCTCTGAGGAAAAGGATGTGAAAGTCATAGCAAAATATATGCTGGATTTGAATGAAAAATGTCTGCTTCGGCCGGGCGCGGTGGCTCACGCCTGTAATCCCAGCTCTCAGGGAGGCAGAGGCAGGAGGATAGCTTGAGCCCAGGAGTTCGAGACCTGCCTGGGTAATACAGCGAGACCCC
>NW_012116055.1:718572-719976 GCF_000951035.1 Colobus angolensis palliatus
TTTTTCCATTAATTGTTTGAAATTATGTCATTTTTTCACTATGTGTCATCAATTTTAAAGCACTTCTGAAAAGACATAACAATCTACATGAGATGGCATTTTAAATTCATAAAAATATAGTATTTTCCTCAACTTTTATACATTTATGATGCATTATTTCTGATTTCCCAGGAATTTTACTTTCCTTTGTTTTGAATGATTAAAAAAGAGACATAACACCTTTTTTCAGCACATTATCAAGATAGCCTAGTTATTATTCTTCTCTTTATGAAATAATTGAATTGGGACAGACAGCTTGCCAGGCCTGCTGCCACTTGTCAGCATTGCATCCCTACAGTCAACCACACTTGCATCTAATGACCATCTCTTTTATTAAATTTCTTTTGCACCTTTTATTCCTGAATGAGTGCATGATAGCTAATATTCCTGTGCACTTGCATGTGTCAAGAAGGTTTTAATTCCTTTTATATTGCATTAATATTTAAGTTAAGTGTATAATTGCAAAATGATTTATACTCAGAACATTGAAGACTCCTTTGTTTTGTAACATCCTGTCAAAATGACGAGATGACAGATCATCCTTTAGGGAAAAATTGGTTTTGATTGGCATCAGCCTTTCCAACAGCAATGCTGGAGATAAGAATAAAATGAAGTAATATTTTTCAAAAATTAAAAGGAAACAAATTTTAATCCTTGAATTATTTGCAGCCAAAATCTTTTAAATACGAAAGTACAGAAAAAGACGTTATAAAATAAGGCCTCAAAAGTTTTATTTCAAATAAATCCCTTTGAAAATGCCTGGAGGACATACTCCAGTAAGAAGAGAAATACACCGTGGCGTTAGAATTGAGGGTTCAAGAATCAACGGTAGTGGTGTTTATCATACCCTAAAAAACACATGAAAACATAACATATTGAAAACAACCCCGAGTAAACTTCAGAAAGCACCCCCTTCAACAAAGGGCTGTCATAATGGAGAAAGCAAAACCAGAGGTGGCAAGAGGAGACTAGAGTACTTACTTGGTTTGCTGAGATGATATTAATTTTGACACACGTAGGAAATCGAGAAAATTAACAAAAATAATGATATAACCACCATTACAATGTTAAATTTTCCAGATTTCAAACAAATGGAAAAAGATTTGATCTGTAGAGTGAGAGGTACAAATAGAGAGGAAAAAAGAAACAGGAAAGAAAGCATGAAAAATCATAAAATGAGATGACAGAATAAGTCATAATGGAACAATAATTACATAAGTGAAACGTTAAGATTGTCAGGTAAAATTTTTAAGTGTCAAAAAGACACACAATATAACCTATCGAAAATAAATTAGTGGAAAAAATGTAGCAGGAAAATATGAATAAAAAGAGCTAGGTCCAATTTTTGATAAAAATTTGAATTCA
>NW_012116055.1:720026-721360 GCF_000951035.1 Colobus angolensis palliatus
CGTCTCTACTAAAAATACAAAAATTAGCTGGACGTGGTGGCGCGCACATGTACTTCCAGCTACTCGGGAGGCTGAGGCAGGAGAATTGCTTGAACTCGGGAGGTGGAGCTTACAGTGAGCCAAGATCCGGCCACTGCACTGCAGCCTGGGTGACAGAGACTCCTTCTCAAAAAAAAAGAAAAGAAAGAAAGAAAAAAGAAAATGTGAAGCACCTTATTATTTTGTTTTAATTTTCAGAATTCCACTTCCTAGATAAGCAGAACGTAGAGCCAACTGTTATGTTCTGGTTGTTTTTAATGGGTATATTTATGTTCTCCCCCAAATTATAATTTATTAATGTCTAACTTCAATTAGATGAGTTGATTACTTTTCATACACCATTGACTAAAGGAAACCTAATTTTACGTGTAATTCAAGGGGATCTGTAAGAACATTTTAAAATTAAATCAACACATGTACACTGAAAATCATTCAGATAGTTTGATGAGCAAAAAAACAGTGAAAACCAGAAACTTTTTTTTTCCTTCTACAGACCTTGGTCCTGTTTTTCAGAATTAGGCAAGGTGTATCATTTTCTTTTTTTACTATATGCTATTCTCTTGAACTGTAAATATATTTTATAATCACCCAATTTGTTTTATCCATTTTAAGTAATATCCCTTGACGTTTTATGAAGGGTAGAGAATATAGCTCATTTGCCCCACTTTCTTCTTCTAAAACTGTATTTCCAATTTAGTCTTTAATATATAATTTTAAGGGATTTTTTAAAAATTTGCTTTCTCTAAATAATATAGTTACAGTGCTTAATTCTTTGCTTAAATAATATACTGTATAAATAATATACTGTCCATCCAATCTGAGCACCACTGACTGGCTCCATAGGATGTGGAGATTAGTATACAATTTCCCTCCCTCCAACATTCCCTGTCATAGCTTTCGACTTGCATCAAATATGGTTCTAGGCTTACATTTTCACATTTTATGTAAATTACACCCTATTTTGTAATTATAATAAAGTCTGTGCTTTGTTCATAGGTTAATTTTGATCATAGAATCTCAAGTGAATTGACAGCATCATTATTATGTTTTCTTTTTTTTTCAAACCACAGTCGCAGGTGGTGTGATTTGATTTGTGTGAAGGCAATGAAATGATACACAGATACACCGAAGCCTCCCAAAAGAATCCTGTTTCCAAGATTCAAGAAGATGGATTAATATTTTTCCATTAATTGTTTGAAATTATGTCATTTTTTCACTATGTGTCATCAATTTTAAAGCACTTCTGAAAAGACATAACAATCTACATGAGATGGCATTTTAAATTCATAAAAATA
>NW_012116055.1:727430-728304 GCF_000951035.1 Colobus angolensis palliatus
CCCCGTCTCAAAACAAAATAAAACAAACAAACAAAAAAGAGGCTGCTCAAGACCAGACTCAGCTCCTAGGCCTTGAACTCCAGTCCCACCTCACATCCTAAGGTTCCTAAAGAATCAGTAACTTAGTTCACCCTACCCCACTCCTGGCTTCGGGATGTAGCACAAGTTTCTAAACTTATGCAAATAGTGAGGACTATGTATTTTGACAAAATATGAAGAAATAGAGTCAAGACAACATATAAAAGATATTTTTGCCAGTTTTGTTGATTAACAAAGAAAAATTGTACATAGTTAAGCTGTGCAGTGTGATATTTTGATATCCATATACACTGTGAAGTGATGATGACCACAATCAAGCTAACATAGTCATCACCTCACTTGGTTACCTTTCTCCTTGTGTTTGTTTGGTGGAGAACACTTGAGATCTACTCTTTCAGCAAATTTCAAGTATACAATATTATTGACTTTAGTCACTATGCTGTACATTAGATCTCTAGAAAGTATTCATTTTATAACTGAAAGTTTGTACCTTCTGACAAGCATTTTTTCTTTTCCCCCAACTCCCAGGCCCTGGTAAGCACTGTTTTACTCTGTTACCATGAGTTTGACATTTTTTAAGCATGCATATAAGTGAAATCATGCAGGATTTTTTTGTGTGTGTATTCATGGCTTGTTTTTCTTACCATAGTAAACTCCAGGTTTATCCATGTTGTTACAAATGTCAGTATTTCCTCATTTTTAAAGGCTAAATAATATTCCATTACATATGTGTATGTGTCTGTGTGTATGTGTGCAATACATTTAAAACATCCATTCATCTGTCAATAGACACAGGTAGTTTCCATATCTTGACTGTGTAAATAACACTACAATG
>NW_012116055.1:733985-735206 GCF_000951035.1 Colobus angolensis palliatus
CAGACAATGCCAGCCCATGAAAGCAACCAGGAGGGGGGCTATGCCCTGCAAAGTCACAGGGGCGGAGCTGCCCAAGGCTGTGGGAGCCCACCTCTTGCATAAGTGTGACCTGGATGTGAGACATGGAGTCAAAGGAGTTCATTATGGCACTTTAAGATTTGACTGGCCTGCTGGATTTCGGACTTGGGGCCTGTAGCCCCTTTGTTTTGGCCAATTTCACCCACTTGGAACAGGTATATTTACCACCCTCCCTGTACCTCCATTGTATCTGGAAAGTAACTAACTTGCTTTTCACTTTATGGGCTCATAGCTTGAAGGGACTTGCTTTGTCTCAGATAAGACTTTGGACCGTGGACTTTTGAGTTAATGCTGAAATGAGTTAAGATGTTGGGGGACTGTTGGGCAGGCATAATTTGTTTTCAAATGTGAGGACATGAGATTTGGGAGGAGCCGGGTCAGAATGATATGATTTGGCTGTGTCCCTACCCAAATCTCCTCTTGAATTATAGTTCCCATAATTGCCACATGTTGTGGGAGGGACCTGGTGGAAGGTAAGTGAATCATGGGGGCAGTTTCTCCCGTACTGTTCTCATGGTAGTAAATAAGTCTCATGAGATCTGACTGCTTTATAAGGTGTTTCCCTTTCACTTGGCTTTCATCCTGTCTTGCCTGCTGTCATGTAAGATGTGCCTTTCATCTTCCACTGTGATCGTGAGACCTCCCCAGCTATGTGGAACTGTGAGTCCTTCAAACCTCTTTTTCTCTATATGTCACCCAGTCTCAGGTATGTCTTTATCAGCAGCATGAAAACAGACTAATACAAGGTCCTTTGGAATCGTCTGAATTCCTAATTTATTTGGATATTAACTTCTTATTAGATGTATAGTGTGTAAATATTTTCTCCCCTTCTTTAGGTTGTCTTTTTATTGTATCGTCTGTCTCCTTTGCTGTGCTGAATCTTTTAGTTTGATTTAGTCCCATTTGTCTATTTTTGCTTTTGTTGTCTATACTTTTGGTGCCAAATCTGAAAATTTATTACCAATACCAATGTTAAAGAGCTTTTCGCCTATATTTATGTCTAAGAGTGTTACAATATTGGTCCTAGGTTGAGATCTTTCATCCATTTTGAGTCAGTTTTTGTATGTAGGGTGAGATAAAGGTTCAGTTTCATTCTTCTGCATGTGGATATCCAGTTTTCCCAACACCATTTATTAAAGAGAC
>NW_012116055.1:735586-735874 GCF_000951035.1 Colobus angolensis palliatus
TGGAATTGCTTTTTACCATTTCTTTGAAAAATGCCATTGAAATTTTGATAGGGGTTGCATTTTATCTGTAGATCATGCTGAGTAATAGAGATATGGGTCTTCTTCAAATTCTTTCATCAGTGTTTTACAGTTTTTTGGTATATAGAAATTTTACTTTCTTACTTAAATTTATTTCTAAGTAGTTAATTTTTTGATACTATTGTAAATGAAATTGTTTCCTTTCCTTTTCTTTTCTTTTCTTTTTGAGATGGAGTCTGACCCTGTCACCCAGGCTGGAGTGCAGTGGCG
>NW_012116055.1:739824-741905 GCF_000951035.1 Colobus angolensis palliatus
CTGTCAATAGCTACTTCAAATATCAGTGGACCATATTAGTGAAACAAAAGACCCAGAGTGGCTGAATGGAGAGTAAAACAAGAACCAAATATATGCCACCTATAAGAGACTCTCTTCACCTTCAGAGACACACATAGACCAAAAGGGAAGAGAGGGAACAACAAAAAAAGAAAGAGTAGCTATTCTTACAACAAACAAAATAGACTTTCAGTCAAAAGCTGTAACAAGAGACAAAGAAAGTCATTATAGAATGATACAAGGGTCAAAAAGATATAACTACTGCATCAAGAAGATGTAACTACTGCATCAAGAAGATATAACTACTGCAAACATATATTCTCCCAACATTGGAGCACCTAATTATATAAAGCAAATATTAACAAATCTGAAGAGAGAAGTAGACAACAATAATACAATAACAGTAGGGGACTTCCATATCCCACTGTCAACAATGGATTGATCATTCAGACAGATAATCAATAAGGAAACAGCTGACTTGAACTACACTATAGATCAAATGGACCAGACATATACAGGACATTCCTTCCTAAAACAACAAAATATACATTCTTCTCGAGTATGCACAGTACATTCTCCAACATATGTCATATATTAGGCCAGAAAACAAGTCTTAGCAAATTTAAGAAGGTTGAAATATTATCAAGGATTCTTTTTGATCACAATGGCATGAAACTGAAAATTAAAAACAGGAGAAAACTTAGAAAAGTGACAAATATGTGGAAATCAACCAATGCACTCCTGAACAACCAATAGATCAAATAAAACATAAAAAATAAAATAAAATCTCTTGAGAGAAACTAAAATGAAAGCACAACATACTAAAACTTATGAGATGCAGCAAAAGCCATTCCAACAGGGAAGTTTATACGGATAAGTGCTAAATGAAGAAAACAGATCTCAAAGAAATAGAAAAAAAAATCAAGCCCAAAATTAGAAGAAGGAAGGAACTAACAAAGATCATAGCAGAAATAAGTGAAATAGACTAGAAAAACAATAGAAAAGATCAATGAAACAAAAAGCCGCTTTTTTGAAAAGATAATAAAAATTGACCAACCTTTCACTAGGCTAAGAAGAAGAGAGAAGTCTCAAATAAATAAAATTAGGACAAAAAAGGAGATATTAAAATTGGTACCATAGAAATACAAAGGATAACAACAGTCTAAACAACTATGGGTCAAAATTGTTTAACTGACAAGAAATAGAGAAATTTCTAGAAACATACATCCACTAAGACTGAAACATGAAGAAGTAGAAAATCAAAACAAATAATGAGTAAAAATAATGAGTTAGTAGTCAAAAAGCTCCTGAAAAGGGAAAATCAAGACCAGATAGCTTAGTGGAGAATTCTAAAAAGTGTTTAAAGAAGAATTCGTATCATCACTTCACAAACTCTTCCAAAAGTTGAAGAGGAGGGAACACTTCCAAACATTTTTTATGAGGCCAGCATTACCCTGATAAGAAAGACAGAAAAGGACACTACAAGGATGACAGATGTTTTTAAGGTACAAATAATGTATTCTTGGATTTGAAAATACAGCATTTGTTTGTACAAAGATTTGTGTGTGGATAGGTGGATGTGTACTGGTGTGTGCATGCATACACACACAAGCTTACCTTGTTTTATTGCACTTCACTTTATTATGCTTCTCAGATATTGCATTTTTTTACAGATTGAAGGTTTGTGGCAACCCTGCATCAAGCAAGTCTACCAGTGACACTTTTCTGGTCGCATGTGCTTATTTTGTATCTCTGCATTACATTTTTGTAATTCTTGCAATATTTCAAATGTTTTGTTATTATTCTATCTGTTATGGTGATCTGTGATCAGTGATCATTGATATTACTATTGTCATTGTTTTGGGGCATCACAAACCATGCTCCCCAAAAGACAATGAGCCTAATTGATACATATGTGTATTCGAATGGTTCCATCCATCTGACCTTTCTCCATCTCCCCCTCTCCTCAGGTCTCCCTGTTTTCTGAGACACAGCACTATTGAAATTAGGCCAATTAATAACTCTACAAAGGCCTCTATGTGTTCAAGTGAAAGTAAGAGTCA
>NW_012116055.1:741955-743797 GCF_000951035.1 Colobus angolensis palliatus
TGTTAGCCAGGATGGTCTTGATCTCCTGACCTTTTGATCCACCTGCCTCGGCCTCCCAAAGTCCTGGGATTACAGGCATGAGCCACTGCCCCCAGCCCGAGATTGTTTTCTTAATTTCTTTCTGGGATAGTTCACTGTTAGTATAGAGAAATGCAACAGGTTTTTTTTTAATGATAATTATGTGTTCTGCAAATTTGCTGAATTTGTTTCTTAATTCTAACAGTTTTTAATTGGAGCCTTTAGAATTTTCTCTATATAAGATCATGTCATCTTCAAACAGAGACACTTTCCACTTCTTTTTCATGTTGGATGCCTTTTATTTTTTTCTTACCTAATTGCTCTGGCTAGGACTTCCAGACCTTTTCAGAAACTCCCCAAAATAATCTAAGGGAGTCCATTGTCACTAGACCTGCTTTGTAAGAAATCCTAAAAGGAGTTCTTCAAACTTAAATGCAATAAGACTAATTAGTATCATGAAACCATATGTAGTCATAAAAAGTCACTGGTCAAAGTAACAATACAGTCAAATTCAAAATACTCCTAATACTGTAATGATGCAGTATAATCACTTTAACTTTTAAAAGGTTAAAAGACAAAAAATACTACAAATAAATATAATTACAAAATATACAAAGAAATAAACTCTGACATCAAAAAAAACATAAAAAGTGGATGAGAGCAAAGTGTAGGGTTTTTGTATATGATTGAAGTTAAGTTGTTATCAACTTAAAATAAATCATTATAACTGCAATCACGCATTTCTTAATGTGGATATGTTCTGAATAATGCCTCATTATGCAATTTTGTCATGGTGTGAATATCACAGAGTATATTTACACAGAATTAGATAATACTGCCTACTACACACCCAAGCTATATGGTATAACCTATTGCTTCCAGGCTACAAATCTGTATACAGCATTGCACTATACTGAATGCTGTAGGCAACTGTAATACAATGATAAGCGTTTGTGTATCTAAATGTATCTAGACGTATAAAAGGTACAATAAAAATGTTACAACCTTATGGGACCACCATTGTATATGTGGCCCATCATTGACCAAAACATCCTTATGTGGCACATGATAGCATATGATGTTTTATGTAAGCCTCATGATAATCACAAAGACGAAACATGTAATAGATACACAAAAGAGAATTTTACCACATGTTTAAAAAAGAATGAATACAAAGAAACAGCAAAGAATCAAAGTACACCACTACAGAAAATAATCAAAATAATCAAATCATGCACAGCAAGAGAGAAATAAAAGAACAAAGAAACTATAAAATGCCTGTCAATAGCTACTTCAAATATCAGTGGACCATATTAGTGAAACAAAAGACCCAGAGTGGCTGAATGGAGAGTAAAACAAGAACCAAATATATGCCACCTATAAGAGACTCTCTTCACCTTCAGAGACACACATAGACTGAAAGGGAAGAGAGGGAACAACAAAAAAAGAAAGAGTAGCTATTCTTACAACAAACAAAATAGACTTTCAGTCAAAAGCTGTAACAAGAGACAAAGAAAGTCATTATAGAATGATACAAGGGTCAAAAAGATATAACTACTGCATCAAGAAGATGTAACTACTGCATCAAGAAGATATAACTACTGCAAACATATATTCTCCCAACATTGGAGCACCTAATTATATAAAGCAAATATTAACAAATCTGAAGAGAGAAGTAGACAACAATAATACAATAACAGTAGGGGACTTCCATATCCCACTGTCAACAATGGATTGATCATTCAGACAGATAATCAATAAGGAAACAGCTGACTTGAACTACACTATAGATCAAATGGACCAGACATATACAGGACATTCCTT
>NW_012116055.1:747199-747525 GCF_000951035.1 Colobus angolensis palliatus
AGCTCCCAGATCACAGACCTAGAAAAACCACATTTACCCCCAACACAGAGGGCCATATTAGCGAGATGGCAAAGTGGCAAAGTGAATAAGGAAGATGAATTTCTTAACATCTTTGATAAGCTTGCACAAATAACCTACTGAACTTTTTTTTGAGACAGAATTTTGCTCTTTTGCTCAGGCTGGAGTGAAGTAACGTGATCTCGGCTCACTGCAACCTCTGGCCCCTGGGTTCAAGTGATTCTTCTGCCTCAGCCTCCCAAGTAGCTCAGATGATAGGCACCCACCACCATACCTGACTAATTTTTGTATTTTTAGTAGAGACGGGG
>NW_012116055.1:747818-748172 GCF_000951035.1 Colobus angolensis palliatus
TCGGTCAGGTTTATAACCATTCCTGTAACACAATTAATCCTTATAACTGGGCCCATGGCCTCGTGGCTTGTCACCTTTTCCAAGCAGGTGCTCTTCTTCTTGGTTGCTCAGAGGTTTACTGCGGCACCTTCCCTCTTTGCCTGGGGCTGGCCTCCACCATGTTGTAACCAGAAGAGCCCACTTCCCCGGGGACAAGCCTGCTGTGCTCTCCACAGCCACGTCACGCTGCCGCTGTGCAAATGATGCCAACTATAAATCCCAGAAAGCAGTAAAATAATGCTGTGCCAGGCACAGTGGGTGAGGATTTAGAGACTGCTAATGTCTTTCCTAAGAAATGTGGGTGACATCGGCTGG
>NW_012116055.1:748657-756286 GCF_000951035.1 Colobus angolensis palliatus
CTTCTGGTGAAATGCAGTCCGTTTTAGGAGGGCCTCACCCTCTTTGGCTGTAATGATGTTTGCAGTTCTTTCTTTTCTATGCCAAAAATCCAGAATTACCACCCCGTTCCCTATGGTTCACAATCTCAACCATGTTTCTCCAGTGACCACTTCAATTCACACAGCCATCCTTCAGTTGAAATATTGCCTTTGAACATCATGAGCAAGACCACTGCTCTTTGAATTTCTGCCAGTTTCACACCAGTTACAGATTATATACATACTGAACGTCAATATGTTTATTTTGTAGAGTGTGGTTTCTGGAGTCAGATAAACTCTCCACCTACTAGGTCTGTTACTTGGAGAAGTCATTTCTTGCCTAGATTTACCAGTTTGTTAGAGTTATATTACTTTACTCCAAAAGATTTTATTCGGTGAATTACATTGCTTTCCTTGTTCTTTAAAAATTGTAAATCTAGGGATTTAGGCTTGGTTGTTTTTTTAAATATCAGTACTTATCTAAACAAGTATTTGAAAATTTTTCTTTTTTCTTTACATATATTTGAAATCTGGCCAGGCACGGTGACTCACGCCTGTAATTCCAGCACTTTGGGAGGCCAAGGTGGGCGGATCACCTGAGGTCAGGAGTTTGAGACCAGCCTGGCCAATATGTTAAAACCCTGTCTCTACTAAAAATACAAAAGAATTAGCCAGGCGTGATGGCAGGCGCCTGTGATCCCAGCAACTTGGGAGGCTGAGGCAGGAGAATCACTTGCACCCAGGAGGCAGAGGTTGCCGTGAGCTGAGATTGTGCCACTGCACTCCAGCCTGGGCAAAAGAGTGAGACCCCATCTAAAAAAAAAGAAAAGAAAGAGAAAGAAAGAAAGAAATCTGTTAACAGCCTTGCTATGAAGACATTTTTGTCTGTTTCTTTTACTTTGTATACTTATTTAATATTAAAACCTCTATTATTGCTCAGCAAAGAGGAGAATTGTTTCCTTGGAGAAAAAAACATCCTTAAGAACTTACTAATTTAAAGCTGAGCATCTTAGATTTGAAGGTTGCCTTACCTTTTTAAAGATTTTTTTTTATGAGTTGGTAGAAAGTCCTAAAATCTTAGGAACAGAAACAATTGAGAATTAAAAGTCAAGTCATTGTAATGGAGCCATCTGACAGTTTGTGTGTTCTGCTAAGCCAGTAGTGAGTGGGAACAGTTTCTATGTGGGAATAGAATCAGGGTCCCGGTTACCCCAAAAGAGGCTCTTTCTTGTTTGGTGTGAAGCCAAAATATGAAACCGAGAGTGAGTACCAAACAGTATGGGCTTTTTTCAATGGCCAAGGAATTGGAGAAGTGGGAGCATAGCCTGCAAATCAACTTCTCAGAGCCTGAGAACTGAGGATTCTTAATGAAGGGGCTGGGTATTAAGAGGAAAGGGAGGAATATTCATAGTTTTTCTTGGGAAGGGAGGTAGGTTTTTTTGGAATCAAAGAGCCACCTCGTTTCTGTCTGTTTTTGGTCTCTTCTGGCCATTGTCATGGTGATTGTCAACTGTAAAGGTGCCAGTAGGAGCGTCGTTTAACATGGAAATTGGATTATAATGAAGCTAGAGGTTTCTCAGAGGCCAAGCTGCCATTGCAGATTTTGCCAGCTTCAGCCAGTTTAGTCCTAAGAAGGCACTTATGACCCCAGACATCCTGTTTTCTAAAACTAAGCAGAGTTAAAGCTGAATGGGAATTTAGCTGTGTCGCATAGGCATTGGTTGGGCAACAAAAGCAGGGTAGGGCTCCAGCTAAGCCACATAGGCACTACAATGGGTAACAGAAAGGATGGTTTCAAACCAGGCACTTCAGAGAAACCAAGAACAGCAACCACTAGAACTCAGAGTAGCCAACTGGGCTGCTCACAGGAGATGCCTGAACTGAAAGGTGACCAGATTCCACGGGAGACCTGGAGGAGATGTGGAGAGAGCTCAGAGGCTGTCCCAGAGGAGACCTGGAGAGAGTTCAGAAGCTGCCCCAGAGAAGATGTGGAGAGAGCTCAGAGGCTGTCCTGGAGGAGACGTGGAGAGAGTTCAGAGACTGTCCCAGAGAAGATATGGAGAGAGTTCAGAGGCTGTCGTTACTGCTGCACTTGTCTGTTTTTCTTTGGATGATTATTGCAATCAATTTTAGTGATTCAGGTGTTAAATCACAGTCAAGCACCTATTTACCTAGCGGTGAGTTCCTTGGTGTTGTGAGTTCAATGTCATTTGTGGGGACAGTGGTCCAGGGAGGTGTTGGGAGGATGAACTCTTCTGAGTGACTTTGTAACCATAAAAAGTCATCTAAAAAAAGGTGCTAGAAAAGCGAATATCCTACTAACTTCCTAGTCAGAAAAATGTCCAACACCATATTTATTTAGGGGCAAAATTATGTATTCAGAATTTTTCACAAAAAAAACAGTGATGGGAGGAAATTATGCATCGGGGCCCGGCAAGTAAGACTTTCCCTTCACAAATGTGCTGTGGGATCCCAGACCTTGGGAGTCCTACTGATTAGGGCCCACCCATGTAACCTAATGTTACCTCAATTACCTCTTTATAGGTCCTCTCTCCAAATACAGCCCCATTCTGAGGTAGTAGAGGTGAGCACTTCAACATACATTTGAGGCAACACAATTCTGTCCATGACAGTTGTCCATCTTAGTTTTATAGTGAACCAAGTCTGTGAAAAAGACTTGAGTTGGGGCCAGGAACGGTGGCTCACTCCTGTTATCCCAACACTTTAGGAGGCCAAGGCATGTGCATAACCCAAGGTCAGGAGTTCAAGACCAGCCTGGCCAATATGATGAAACCCCAACTCTACTAAAAATACAAAAATTTTATTTTGAATTTATTTGTATTTACTAAAAATACAAAAAGAATTAGCTGAGTGTGGTGGCAGGTGCCTGTAATCCCAGCTACTCAGGTGGCTGAGACGGGAGAATTGCTTGAACACGGGAGGCAAAGGTTGCAGTGAGCCAAGACTGTGCCACTGCACTCAAGCAGTGGACAACAAGAGCAAAACTCCCCATCTAAAAGAAAAAAAAAAAAAAGACTTGACTGAAGGCAGTGACCTAAGAATGAAGGAAGCAATGACAGCTGGAGACTGTTCCACAAGAAGGTGCAAAGCCCCTGCAGGCCTGGGAGGGTGCAGAGCCTGCACCTCAGATTTGACTCATCTCATAGAATCATGGAATTTAAACAAACCTCTTCCAGTATGAGGGAATCTTGAATAGAAACTCTAATATCTTAATCCCCAGTGTAACAAACTTTTACTATATTGTTCTCATGATGACAAATGGCTCATCAGAAAATGGATTAAAAGTAGAATTATTGTGAAAGCAGACTGGCTTATTTAAGACAAACAATCTGAAAACTGTAATCTAAAAAGTAAACATCCTCTCATATATATATTTTATATATATATTCATTCTCTTTGCTTTGAAGTTTTCACTGCATGACCTTTGTCCATTTTATCTGTCACCATATTTTAGTGGTGCCATGCAGTGACTTTTGTAGAGCAATATCTCTCAAAGTGTGCAATGACAAATACTGTATTGTCAAAAGATTCTGTAGTCAAAGAAGTTTGGAAAACTTTAATTTTTTGATTAAGCAAAGCAAAGAAGTCTGAGTTTCATTTATTGGTTTACTATGAAAAGCATTAGAGGCTTTATGATGTGCAAGAAGGACGTGTGTCATAATATTTCTCAAACTTATTTGACTTTCAGTACTTGCTTTTTTGTTTTTTTTTTTTCTTCTTTTGTGGAGAAATTTCAAAAATTTGGAAAATACTTTTTAAGTGAGATTGAGAAGTTTGTTAAGCAAGATGACAAATACTAAAAATATACACTCTAAATATAGACACGATGAATACTAAATAAATGCAGTGCTTTTAGTCAACATTATTCAAGGATATCCAAAGTTTTTCATGGCATAAAATGATGTTTTTCTCCTCAGTAAAATAATACATGCGATGTTCCTGGTACCTTAAAAGAAAATCATCATTTATAGGCTCTCATATCAGTTTCATGCTGTATTTTTCATGTAGAAGAAAGAATTTGGTATCTTCTCAGGAATACATGGCCACATAAAAATATGTAAATTCCTTCAGATAAATTCTCACCTTCTGCAGAATGAGTCAAACAGCACGGGGAGAAGCTGAATCCAGTGTTCACAGTGAGTGACCTGTCACTGTGAACAGAGGTCACTCACTGTGCACAACTGTACTCCAGCCTGGGCGACACAGTGACACTCCATCTCAAAAAGGAAAAAAAAAATGAGGTATAGATGTATATGTTAAGTGGTATAATGTCCCTTGAAGGTAAACTAAGATAAGTTAAAGATGCACAATATGAATCCTATAAACAACCACTAAAGAGAGTTACAGCCAATAAATCAGCAAAGGAGATTAAATGGAATCTTTTTGTTTGTTTTTTTGTTTGAGATGGAGTCTCACTCTGTTGTCCAGGCTGGAGTGCAGTGGTGCGATCTTGGCTCACTGCAAGCTCTGTCTCCCAGGTTCATGCCATTCTCCTGCCTCAGCCTCCCAAGTAGCTGGGACTATAGGCGCCTGCCACCAAGCCCAGCTAATTTTTTGTATTTTTAGTAGAGACAGGGTTTCATCGTGTTAGCCAGAATGGTCTTGATCTCCTGATCTCGTGATCCACCTGCCTAGGCCTCCCAAAGTGCTAGGATTACAGGCATGAGCCACCATGCCTGGCCAAATTGAATCATTTTTTAAAATTTTAATTTATTTAACAGAAAGCAGAAAAAGAAAATGAAATAATAAAAAGAAACAGTAAAATGATAGATTTAAATCCCACTGTATCAATAATAATCGTATCTGTAAATGTTCCAAACACTCCAATTAAAAACTGATTGCCAGATTGAATTAAAAAGGAAGACTACTATAGTCCATCCACCAAAAACCCACATTAAATGCAAAGACATAATTAAGTTAAAATAAGAGGAATTTAAAAAATATTATGCTAACATGAATCCAGAGAAAACTGAGTGGCTATATTAATATTAGACAAAGTAGAGTTCAGACAAAGACTGTTGCAAGGGGTAATGAGGGTCAATCATAATGACAGAAGGACTAGTTCCTCCAGCAGATGCACACAACTAAATGTTTATGCACCTAATAACAGAGCTTCAAAATATCTCAAGATTAAATTGATATAATGGCGAGGATAAATAGATAAATCTATAGTTATAGTCTGAGATTTTAACACTTATTTCTCAATAAGATGAAATGTGTAGTTAGAATGCAAACATAAAGACATGATTAACTTGATCTAATTGACATTTATAGAATATACCAAAAATGGCAGAATATACATTCTTTGCAACACACATGGAACATTAACCATTCTAGTCCATAAAACAACTCTCAATAAACTTAAAATGATTCAATTCTTACAGTGTATGTGCTCTACCGACAATGGAATTAAAAAGAAGTCAATAACAGAAAGACATCTGGAATCTCCTTACCTATTTGGAAACTACATAAAACAATTTTACATTTCTTGTGAGTCAAAATGGAAGTAACAAATTATAAATTATTTTGAGCTGAGTGTAAAATAAAACACAACACTTCAAAATTAGTGGAATCGCCCTCATGTGACATTTAGAGAAAATTATATAAGAAAATTAGAAAGTTCTTCAATCAATGACCTCAGCTTCCACTTTAAGAAACTGGAAAAGGCCAGGTACTGTGGCTTATGCCCGTAATCCCAGCACTTTGGGAGATGGAGGCAGGCAGATCACCTCAGGTTGGAAGTTTGAGACCAGCCTGACCAACATGGAGAAACCCCATCTCTACCAAAAATACAAAATTAGCTGGGCTTGGTGGTGCATGCCTATAATCCCAGCTACTCAGGAGGCTGAGGCAGGAGAATTGCTTGAACCCTGGAGGTGGAGGTTGCAGTGAGCCAAGTGTGTGCCATCCCACACAAGCCTGTCCAACAAGCGCAAAACTTTGTCAAATTAAAAAAAAAAAAAAAAAACCCAGAAAAAAAAAAAGAAACAACAGTAAGCAGAAGAAAGGAAGTAAAAAGCATCAGTGTAGAAATCAACAAATCAACACAATACAAATAGGCAAAAATCATTTACAGGAAAAAAATGAAACCAAACTCTATCTCTTTGAGAAGGTCCATAATATTGATAAACCTCTATTCAGGCTTATCAGGAAAAAAAAAAGAGAGAAAACAAAAATAACCTATCAGGAATAAGAGAAGTAACATAGCAACAGATTCAATAGATGCTAAAGAGATAATAAATGGTGATTATGAACAACATTGTGCCAACAGATTCGACAACTTAGATGAAGTGGACAAATTCCTCTGAAGACACGATTAGCTCGTCTCACTCAAAAAGAAACAGCCAGAATAGCCCTGTATCTATTAAATAAATGGAAGCTGTAATTTAAAACCTTTCCCCAAGGACTCCAACACTAGGTCTAAATGGCTTCAGTGGAGAATTCTACCAAACATTTAAGAAAAACATGATACCAGTTCTGCTAGTTCTTACTAATTCTTCTAATTAAAGAGAAAATTGAGAAAGGAAGGAATACTTCCTATTAACCTCTTGCACTTTTCTCAGACTTCTAGGTGTGACACTGGAATGACCAGTTCATGGGGAGAATTTTATATTCTTTACAGGTGACTTGGCTACAACCGCAGGCAATTTCAGTTTCTTTCCAAATTTCTTCAGGGGAATAGCTGAGGAAAAATAAAGTGCTTTTGAAATATAAACACTTTCTAGGAATAAAAGAATGTTGCTTATACATGATTTTAGCACTAGTGTCATGAAAATTGTGTGGAGGACTGTGGCTATAAACACAGTGGTTTGAATTCTATGTAAATTCATAGCTTTTTATTGTTATTTTTAACTATAGAAAAGTTCTGAAGGTAGTAATTTTATTTGTCAGTGTTTTGGAAACTTTATTTTTACATCTGAGGAAGATTTGCTGGAAGATGTCATTTGTTTGTGGTAATGCAAAATATTTCTGGAAGACACAAGTGAAATGGGCCCTCACTGACCAAGTAGTTTGTGTAGATGTAGTGATTAAACTATTTAGTAGAGGGGAGGTTGCAAAAATATTTGACAAAATGAAATGTGTGCCTGCAGTGCAAAACTATTGATCCTGCTCACAAACAGGCATATTGAGAAAGATTTCTATATGCCTGGTAGAACAACCTCTGTGGGCCATCTTAAGCACTGGTGAATAACAAACACTTTTATGCATTATATTACATCTGAAGTTCTCCACTTAACATGATACTTAAGCTGAATTAAAATGCCTTAATACTCTCGCCTTAATATTCTTCCAAGGTTTAGCACCTGGTCCTTTTAATAAATAATAAATAGGTTATGGTTAATGTTTTTTTAAAAGATACTCAAATACGTCAACTTTATTGTTTGTAGATACACACCCCTTTGTACTGAAAATTGTAAAAATAGCATAAAATTTCCTCTTATTGCAATCCAAATTTTTGAAAGCCAGAAAATCTAATTATTATGCTCTAGCCAAGCTACCTAATGCTTTCTTTATCCACAAGTAACTTTGCTTCAATTTCTTGATGTTGGGTTTCATCTCACTGACTTTGGGCTTCTAAATGGGAATACT
>NW_012116055.1:761461-764013 GCF_000951035.1 Colobus angolensis palliatus
CTACCAAACATTTAAGAAAAACATGATACCAGTTCTGCTAGTTCTTACTAATTCTTCTAATTAAAGAGAAAATTGAGAAAGGAAGGAATACTTCCTATTAACCTCTTGCACTTTTCTCAGACTTCTAGGTGTGACACTGGAATGACCAGTTCATGGGGAGAATTTTATATTCTTTACAGGTGACTTGGCTACAACCGCAGGCAATTTCAGTTTCTTTCCAAATTTCTTCAGGGGAATAGCTGAGGAAAAATAAAGTGCTTTTGAAATATAAACACTTTCTAGGAATAAAAGAATGTTGCTTATACATGATTTTAGCACTAGTGTCATGAAAATTGTGTGGAGGACTGTGGCTATAAACACAGTGGTTTGAATTCTATGTAAATTCATAGCTTTTTATTGTTATTTTTAACTATAGAAAAGTTCTGAAGGTAGTAATTTTATTTGTCAGTGTTTTGGAAACTTTATTTTTACATCTGAGGAAGATTTGCTGGAAGATGTCATTTGTTTGTGGTAATGCAAAATATTTCTGGAAGACACAAGTGAAATGGGCCCTCACTGACCAAGTAGTTTGTGTAGATGTAGTGATTAAACTATTTAGTAGAGGGGAGGTTGCAAAAATATTTGACAAAATGAAATGTGTGCCTGCAGTGCAAAACTATTGATCCTGCTCACAAACAGGCATATTGAGAAAGATTTCTATATGCCTGGTAGAACAACCTCTGTGGGCCATCTTAAGCACTGGTGAATAACAAACACTTTTATGCATTATATTACATCTGAAGTTCTCCACTTAACATGATACTTAAGCTGAATTAAAATGCCTTAATACTCTCGCCTTAATATTCTTCCAAGGTTTAGCACCTGGTCCTTTTAATAAATAATAAATAGGTTATGGTTAATGTTTTTTTAAAAGATACTCAAATACGTCAACTTTATTGTTTGTAGATACACACCCCTTTGTACTGAAAATTGTAAAAACAGCATAAAATTTCCTCTTATTGCAATCCAAATTTTTGAAAGCCAGAAAATCTAATTATTATGCTCTAGCCAAGCTACCTAATGCTTTCTTTATCCACAAGTAACTTTGCTTCAATTTCTTGATGTTGGGTTTCATCTCACTGACTTTGGGCTTCTAAATGGGAATACTTATGTCCTCTTGGCTTCTTTGGGTCAAATCAAACTGTAGAGCTAAAGTTATTCAAATACATTCAAACTACACAGATCCCTTATAAATTACTAGTATCATGGTAGGAAGGAAAGATACAAGAAGAAAAATACATCCTAGAACTCATTATCAAAATTATGGGTGTATCATCTATACTAGCATTGAGTAGCTTTCTCAACCTGCTACACAAAATTACCAGCAAGAAAAAAAAGTGCAAGAATAAGGTTTATGACTGAAGTGGCTCAGTGTCATGATTTCCTATTCTAGCATTCTCAGAAGGATCCCATCCATCAGACACGCAGAAACTGCAGCCCATCCAAATGTGATCTGTTTAATCAATAATCAACAGTTCACACTGAAGGCAGTATCTTTGCTATACGTACTTGTCATAATGAAGGACGGTGTACAAAGAACAGTTGAGCCAGATGAACACTTTAATTTTGATGCCAAAATCAATCACTTTTTGTCATAATACCAGGCATAGACAATGGTTGATCCGGTGCACACTGTCTGTATTACCCCATAATTTCCTGCAGTAGACATGTCATAATTTGACATACTCCTTGATCACTAACACATTGCAGTAGTCAGATATACCTGTCAAAATTAAGCTAAATGTCAGTGGAAGACTCAGTGAAGGCTTGGAAATCTTGTTACTTGCTCTCAGAGACACTGCCAACAGAAATGATAAATGTCATTGGGCTGTGGTAGTATTCTCACTGATGTATCAATAAATAAAGGGATGCTGGGGAAAAAATGTTCTTCCAGATACCTGCCCACTCTGAAACTAGAGTTCGTGAAAGACAGCTCCCTAGACACTGCAGCCATTTCCTGGGAGGACTCTGAGTTGTGATTTGAAAAACAGAAGGCACTCATCTGCCATTTTTCTTCCAAAATTGCTTGTGAATATCCTGTATGCTCTCCAAGTCTCTCCACCCTTGTAGTCTTTGTATAAATTGGTTCATTTTTTTTTTTTTTTTTTTGAGACAGAGTCTCTCACTCTGTGGCCCAGGCTGGAGTGCATTGGCGATATCTTGGTTCACTGCAACCTCCCCCTCCCAGGTTCAAGCGATTCTCATGCCTCAGCCTCCCAAGTAGCTGGGATTAAAGCGTGCACCAACACACCTGGCTTATTATTATTATTATTTGAGAAGGAGTCTCGCTCTGTCACCCAGGCTGGAGTGCAGTGGCACGATCTCTACTCACTGCAAGCTCTGCCTCTTGGGTTCATGCCATTCTCCTGCCTCAGCCTCCGGAGTAGCTGGTATTACAGGCGCCCGCCACCACGCCTGGCTAATTTTTTTGTATTTTTTGTAGAGACGGGGTTTCACCGTGTTAGCCAGGATGGTCTCGATCTCCCGACCTCGTGATCCACCCGCCTCAATCT
>NW_012116055.1:764372-765542 GCF_000951035.1 Colobus angolensis palliatus
TATGTACACTCGCAACTGTCCTGATACTAACACAACATTTTGGTTTTCTTATAATATTGAAATTTTATTGAATATTGAAACAAATTTTATTGAAGTTGAGAGTTGTATCTTCTTTAACTGTGATAGCCAATACACATGTGCAATAAAAGCTATAAGAATATTTGCATTTGATCCATAAAATAAAAAACTTGATTTAATAATTTGGCAGGTGCTTTGTTTCATTTAAATTTGACTGTTTTTCTTTTTTGATAGATTGTTCCTATTGCATTACTCAAAGGTGGTAAATCTCTAAATATGTGGTTGATTAGAGAACATTATGTATATTTATTTGTGACTATTTATAATGAATATTTATTAAATATGTACATATTATACATTATACCAGGTACATATTGTACATATTATACATTATATAAAGTAGGGAATACACATTGCCCATGTGAAGTTTATAATATACCTGGAAAAATAATACCAACATACATACTGTATGATTCTAACTACTTTTTTTTTTTCTTCTTGAGATCGAGTCTTGTTCTGCTGCCCAGGCTGGAGTGCAGTGGCATGATCTTGGCTCACTGCAACCTCTGCCTCCTGGGTTCAGGTGATTCTCCCGCCTCAGCTTCCTGAGCAGCTGGGATTACAGGCACGTGCCATCATGCCCAGCTAATTTTTATATTTTCAGTAGAGACAGGGTTTCACCATGTTGGTCAGGCTGGTCTTGAACTCCTGACCTCATGATCCTCCCACCTTTGCCTTCCAAAGTGCTGGAATTACAGGTGTGAGCCACTGCTCCTAGCCAATTCCAACTACTTTTCTGTACTGACTTCTCTTACTCATCAATATGTATTTAAGATTCCTCAATGTCTTTTTATGGCATGGTAGTTCCTTTCTTTTTATTGCTGAATAATATTTCATTGTATGTATTTACCACAGTTTGTTTATCTATTAACCTATTGAAGGAGATTTTAGTTGCTTCCAAGTTTTGGAACCAGTGAAATGTTATAAGGAATGATGTATTTCTTTACTTTTGAATTGTTATAATAATATCTTAGGCCAGGTGCAGTGGCTCATGCCTGTAATCCCAGCACTTTGGGAGACTGAGGCAGGCAGATTACTTGAGGTCAGGAGTTTGAGACCAGCCTGGCCAAAATGCCAACACGGTGAAACTCC
>NW_012116055.1:766584-780050 GCF_000951035.1 Colobus angolensis palliatus
ACTGCATGGAGCTTTCATTTTAGTTACAAAGATGTTAAGAGCACAGACAGGAAATTTTCAGATAGCACACATTCTCACAGATTACGGTGGGGGTGAGACTTGGAAGATGAGGAGTCTACTCTTCGTCCAGCCAAAGAGCACTCCAGGGCAATGGGGTAGTAAATAAATGGAAAAGTCCTAGAGCAGGAATGAGCTGTGAGAAACTGGAGTGTTGTGGAGAGGTTGGTAGGGCAGGTCATGCAGGGTATTTTTTCTGTGTAGCCTCACCTGGTCTCTCAAGCACGATAATTGATCCCAGCATCCAGGAAGCTTCACAGGAGAGGCCCCCTTGAAAGACATGCTACACGTACTCTATGAAGCTGTTCCTGATCTGGGTCATCGCCAGTGATGGCTCCTTCTCTGGGTCATCCACAGAAGTCATCTGCCCGTCATCCCCGTACATCATGCTCTTGCCACATCTGCAATTATAGACATGTTGTCGCCTCAATTGGAAAGTGAGCGTTTTGAAATCATGGTTTATATTTTCCATCTGTATCCCTCAGAGCAAATATTTCTTGATCCATTCATTCCTCCATTGACTCACACATCCAATAGCCTTTCAGCACCTATTGTATACTGGAGCTATACCAGTGAAAAAGGCAGACAAGAACTCTGTTCTAATGGAGTTTCCTGTGCTTTTGATGTATTACTCAATAAATCTTTGCTCAGACCAATGTCCTGAAGGATTTTACCTAAGTTTTGTTCTAGCAGGTTCATAGTTTTGAGGCTTACATTTAAGTCTGTAATCCATTTCGAGTTTATTTTTGTATATGGTGAGAGATCAGGGTCAAATTCCACTCTTCTGCATATGGTGACTCAGTTTTCCCAGCACCTTTTATTAAAGATACTGTTCTTTCCCCAATGTATGTTTTGGGGCCTTTGTTGAAAATCAGTTGGCTACAAATACGGGGATTTGTTTCTGTGTTCTCTATTTTGTTCCTTTGGTGTATATGTCTGTTTTTATGCCATCACCATGCTTTTTATTTTTTTATCACTACAGCTTTGTAGTATATTTTGAAGTCAGATAGTGTGATGTCTGCAGCTTTGTTCTTTTTGTTCAGGATTGCTTTGGATATTCAGGGTTTTCTGTGGCTTTTAGGCTTAGTTTTTCTAAATCTGTGAAGAATGTCATTGCTATTGTGATAGGAATTATGTTGGGCCTATAACTCACATTGGGTAGTATGGACATTTTTAATAATATTACATTTTCTAATTCATGGATATAAGATATTTTTTCATTTTTTTGTGTCTTCTTGAATTTCTTTCATCAGTGTTTTAGTTTTTATTGTACAGATCTTTCACCTCTTTGGTTAAATTTATTCCTATGTATTTTATATTTTTTGTAGCTATGGTGAATGGAATTGCTTCCTTGATTTTCAGATTTTTCACTATTGGCATATAGAAATGCTACTGGTTTTTGTATGTTGATTTTGTGTCCTGCCACTTTGCTGAAATAGTTAATCAGTTCTAACAGCTTTTTAGTGAAGTCTTGAGGTTTTTCTAAATATGAGATCATGTCATCTGCAAACAGTGACAATTTGACTTCCTCTTTTCCAGTATGGATGCCTTTTATTTCTCTCTTTTTTAATAGCTCTGTCTAGGACTTTCAATAAAAGTGGTGAAAGTAAATATCCTTGTTTTGTTTTCGATCTTAGAGAAAAGATCTTAGCAGACAGTGGATATCTTTGTCTTGTTCTAGATCTTAGGGGAAAGGCTTTCAACTTTTCCCTATTCCATATGATGTCAACTGTGGGTTTATCATACATGAACATTAATGTTTTAAGGTATGTTCTAATTTGTTGAGAGGGTTTTTTTTTTTAATCACAAAGAGATGTTGAATTTTATCAAATGCTACTTCTGTGACTATTGAGATAATCACATGGTTTTGTCCTTTATTCTCTTGATGTGATGTATGTGATGTATCACATTCATTGATACTTGTAGGTTGAAACATCCTGCATCCCTGGGGAAAAATACCACCTGATCATGGTGGTATATATAATACCAGCCTGACCAACATGATGACACCCCGTCTCTACTAAAAATATAAAAATTACCTGGGCATGGTGGTGCACACCTGCTACTAATTCTAGCTACTCAGGCGGCTGAGACAGAAGAATCACTTGAACCCAGGAGGCAGAGGTTGCAGTGAGCCAAGATTGCACCATTGCACTCCAGCGTGGGTGACAGAGGGAGACTCCATCTCAAAAGAAAAAAAAAGAAGAAAAAAGTTTTAATTGCTCTACTTACTTGTCAATACTTAATATAATCATTCTTTTTAAATTGCACTGGGAGGCTGGGTATGGTGGCTCACACCTGTAATCCCAGCACTTTGGGAGGTTGACGTGGGTGGATCATTTGAGGTCAGGAGTTTGAGACCAGCCTGGTCAACATGGTGAAAACCTGTCTCTACTAAAAATACAAGAAAATTAAGTGGGCGTGGTGGTGCATGCCTGTAATCCCAGCTACTTGGGAGGCTCAGGCAGGAGAATCACTTGAACCCAGGAGACGGAGGCTTCAATGAGCCAAGATCACGTCACTGCACTCCAGTCTGGATGACAGAGTGAGACTGCACCTCAAAAATAATAATAATAATAATAAGTTGCATTGTGGTTTTTATGCATTTCTGTAATGTCCAATAATGTTGAGCATCTCTTCTGTGCTTGTCATTCAAAACTCTATCAAAGTGTCTATTCAAATTTTTTGCCCATTATAAAAATGAGATTAAAAAATGTTTTAATCATGTATTTTTTTTTTCTTGCTACTGAGTTGTAAAAGTGCCATGTCTATTTAAAACCTGTTGGCATTTTGACTGAAAATGTGTTGACGCTATGGATCAATTTACAGAGAATTGTCATCTTAATAATATTTAGTTTTCTGATCCATAAATATGCTCTTTGTATTTATATAGGTCTCTAATTTCTCTCAGCAAAGTTTTATAGTTTCTCAGTGTATGGCTCTTAAATATGTTGTATTAAATATATTCCTAAGTATTTAATATTTTTGATGTTATTATAAATTGTATTTTTTTATTTCAACTTCCAATTGTTCATTCTAGTATATATGAATATAAATGATTTTAATATATTGATCTTGTATCCTACAATCCTTTTAAATTCATTATTTTTAGTAGCATTATTGGCCTGCAAATAAAGATGGTTTTAGTTCTTCCTTTCAAATCTGTATATCTTTTATTTCTTTTCTTAGCCTTATGGTGCTGGCTAGGGCCTTTAGTACAATATTAAATAGAAGTACTATAAGCAAGAATCTTTCCCTTATTCCCAATTTTAAGGGAAAGAATTAAGATTTTCTCCATTAAATATGCTAGTAGCTGGTGCAGTGGCATGGACCTATAGTCCTAGCTATTCAGGAAGCTGAGGCTTGAGGGTCATCTGAACCCAGGAGTTCAAAGTTTGAGACCAGCCTTGGCAACATGGCAAGATCACATCTCTTTTCAAAAAGAAAAAAAAGATGTTGTAGAATTTTTGTGGGTACTTTTTACCAGGTTTAGGAAGTTCCCTTCTTTTCCTAGCTTGCTGAAAGAGTCTTTGTTTTGTTTGTTTTGGGTTTTTCTTAAATCAAGAATGGGTGTCAAATCTTGTCAAATACTTCTTCTCCATCTATTGATTATACAATTTTTCTCTTTTTCTGTGTTAATATGGTAAGTTCCATTAGTTGATCTTTGAACTTTCAACCAAACTTACATTCTTGTGATAAACCTATGTAGTCCTGATGTTATCATATTATATACTGCAGGATGTGATTTGCTAAAATTTTCTTCAGACTTTTTGTATCTATATTATGAAGGATGATGGCCTGTGATTGTGTTTTCTTGCAATGTCTTTGTTTGGTTTTGATGTTGGGGTACTGCTTCCCTTGTAGAATGATTTGGGAAGTGTTCCCTCATCTTCGATTTTCTCAAGAGTTTGTGTAGAACTGGTATTATTTCTTCCTAAAATGTTTGCTAGAATTCACCAGTAGAGCCATCAGGAGCTGAAGTTTACTTTGTGGGAGGTTTTTAAACTACAAATTAAATCTCCCTAATAGATATAGGGTTATTCATGTTATCTATTTGTTAATGTATGAGCTTTGCGAGTGTTTGTCATGCAAGGGATTTGTCCATTTCATCCAAATTGTTGAATTTATTGGCTTGGCATTGTTTGTAACACTCTTTTATTTTCCTTTTAATGTCTGCAGGATCTGTAGTGATGTTCTCTCTTTCATTTGATATTGGCGACTTGTGATCTCTCTACTTTTTCTCATCAGTCTGGCTAGAAATTTATGGTTTACTTTTTTGTCTTTTCAAAGAAACAACCCTTGGTTTCATTGGGTTGTTTTTTCTCTATTACCTTTCTTTTCCCTTTTTCTTTGATTTCTGCTTTTCATTCATTTCCTTTTGCTTACTTTAGGTTTCATTTGTTCTTCTAATAGTTTTTTAAGCGGAAGCTTAAATCATGGATTTGAGGCATTTCTTCTTAAATATTATTCTTCAATATGATAACTTTCCTTTTGAGCACTGCTTTAACTACACCCCTGAAATTTTTATGTGTTTTTGTTGTTGTTTTTAAGTTCTGGGGTACATGTGCAGGATGTGCAGGTTTGTTACATAGGTAAACATGTGTCATGGTGGTTTGCTGCACCTATGAACCCATCACCTACGTATTAAGCCCAGCATGCATTAGCTGTTTTCCCTAATGCTCTCCCCTCACTGCCCTCCCTCAACAGGCCCCAGTGAGTGTTGTTCCCCTCTCTGTATCCATGTGTTCTCATTTTTCAGCTCCCACTTATAAGTGAGAACATGCAGTGTTTGGTTTTCTGTTCCTGCGTTAGTTTGCTAAGGATAATGGCTTCCAGTTTCATCCATGTCCCTGCAAAGGTAACGATCTCATTCCTTTTTATGGCTGCATAGTATTCCATGGTGTATATGTGCCACAATTTCTTTATCCAATCTATCATTGATGGGTATTTTGGTTGATTCCACGTCTTTGCTATTGTGAATAGTGCTGCAGTGAACATACACATGCATGTATCTTTATAATAGAATGATTTCTATTCCTTTGGGTATATACCCAGTAATAGGATTGCTGGATCAAAAATGGTATTTCCAGTTCTAAATCTTTGAGGAATTGCTACACTGTCTTTCACAATTTGAACTAATTTACATTCCCACCAACAGTGTAAAAACGTTCCTATTTTTCTGCAACCTCGCCAGCATCTATTGTTTCTTGATTTTTTAATAATCATCATTCTGACTGGTGTGAGATGATATCTCATTGTGGTTTTGATTTGTATTGCTCTAATGATCAGTGATGTTGAGCTTTTTTTCACGTTTGTTGGCCGCATGTATGTCTTTTTTGAGAAGTGTCTGTTCATATCCTTTGCCCACTTTTTAATGGGGTTGTTTGTTTTTTCTTGTAAATTTACTTAAGTTCCTTGTATATACTGGCAATTAGACCTTTGTCAGATAGATAAATTGCAAAAAATTTTTCCCACTCTGTAGGTTGTCTGATTCCTCTCCTGATCATTCTTGCTTTCCTCCAACTTATTGAATATATAGAGCATATTCATAATAGCTTTTTAAAACATCCTTCTTTGCTAATTCCATTATCTTTGTCATTTTTGTTTTTTTCTGCTGACTATTTTTTGCTGGTTATGGATCTGTTTTCCTGCTTTTTTGCTTGCTTGGCATTGTTTGTTGTAGTGATTTCTCAGGTTTCTTTCTCTGGCCTCAGGCAGTTTTCTCTGACTCATACACAGATCATTCCTGAGTGAAAAACTTCGGAGCTCTCTCCCTCTGTAGCTCCCTCCTTTCTGAGGGAAATTCTAGCTGCCTTGACTTCCTAAAACTTCAGTCTCTAACTCAGTGAGACTGCCGTGCTCTGTTTGGGTTTTCTCTTCCTGCACTGCAACCTAAAAACTTCTTCAAGCAGAAAACGGGGTAATTGTAGGGCTCACCTCATATATTTCCCTCTGGCGGGGATCATAATCCCACATTGTCCAACGTCTTAAAACCATTGCTTCGTACATTTTGTCAGATTTCCTAGTTGTTTGGGGGTAGAAAGGTAAATCCTGTCCCTGGTAGTTCATCATAGCCAGAGGTGGAATTACATACATATTAGCTCTGCCAAATTTAATCCCTCAACTCTCTGGACTCCTTATTCTACCTCCCACACACAGATAAAAGCACACAGAAATGTGCAACAGTTTTGGTCTAGGTTTTAGTGGATAAGTGCTATAAATCTGGAAGAACTGGGATGGAAGGTATTTTCAACATAATATCCAAGATAACCAGATAGCCATAGTACTGGTAGGAGACTATCTTAGCTGAAAGTAGTACTCTGATTTCTCATCTACAATTATGGATGTGTCTTAGAACTGTTTAATGATGAGCTAGGTGCGGTGGCACATGTCTGTAATCCCAGCACTTTGGGAGGCTGTGGCGGGCGGATCACCTGAGGTTGGGAGTTCGAGACCAGTCTGGCCCACATGGAGAAATTCCATTAGATGTCTAATAAGGACAACTACCAGGCTCTAGTTAATAAATACTGGTTTGTAGCTTTTTATTATAATCAACCCATTTTAGTTTCAGAAAATATTTTCATTGGGTGGTTTAAACTTATTTGGAACTCTCAAAATCCGTATAACATAACAGAATAACCTAGGACTTCGAAATGTGTGTCTCAAAATAGAGCTGGAAAAGGGAGGGGGGAGGACAGAATCTGTGCTGGCTTTAAAATCCACTTGGAGCAAGGGAAATTTACAGCTCCAGCTTCTTCCTGAACTCTTGCAACATCACTGCTGATTCTGCACTTTGGGGACAAGCTGTCATTTCAGTGCAGGTTGTTCATTGTAAATTATTTGTTCAGAACGAAATACTCTGTTAAGAAAACTTTGGGCTAAATTCTTTTACCAAAACATTTCCATGTCATACTGAAAGAGGAAATTTGCCACATCAATAGCATTTTAGAAAAATCAACTACAATTGATAACGAAGTGCCCTAAATACTTGAAAAGGTCTGAGAGTTGCAGTTACCAGGAAGCTGTACATCTCCAGCTTTGTAGCATTTTGAAACAGGGCCATCTAGTGGAATCTCCTAATTGTGAAGCCATAAGTGCATCCTCCAAGACCTTACATTTGAGTCTTTAAAATATGCTTTTTCATGCCTTGAGACCCAAATTAACTGTCCCCAATACAAATCTTTTGCTCAGAAATAAGTATCCCTCCACTCAACTTCCCGCACTGATTAATTTTGTAATATCATGTTCTGTGGATACACATTCAACTAAGTTTCTAAAAATAAGTTGTTTTCTTTTTTCCTTTCCTATGGAAAACAGCCCTTTCTAGCTTGTCTCCTCTCACTGCCACCCCCTCAACTGTGAAATCTCATTGAAGAATTAACAAAATGTATATGTGAGATGATCCAAGATTTATACAAGATAGTATATAGGATCTAGATGTTTGTTACAGATGTCAGTGGACTGTGTATGGCCCATCAAACACATTGTTGGCATGTATGAAATATCAAAGGATGTTTCCGTGGACTGGTTGCATATACCCTTCCTCAGTCCTCCAAGGAAGCATATACATAAACCTCTCCCTAGCCAAATGGAATGAAGGGTTTGTTCATCAAACTCATTTTGTTCTTTTCCTGAAAACATAGCTAAATTACACTTTCCAGCATTTCCTGAAGTTAGGTGGGGCCGTGTGACTGAGTTCTGGCAAATGGAATGGGGATGGAAGACTTGCAGTCCTAGCTCCTAAAATATCCGACATCATCCCCCAGTTTTTTTGTCTCTCCTCCTCACCCACATCTGGTGGATGTCGTTGCTCAGGCAGACCATGGGACCCTTTATTATTCTGCATCCTTGAGTGTCTGAGGAGAGCCTAATCCTCCACCCTAATCCCCATAACCTGCAATAGACTGTGATGGGGACATGAAATACACTTTTATCATTCTAGGCCAATGAAAATTTGGAGTTATTTGTTAATTACCCTGATCAAGACAGGAGAGAAGAAACTGGGAGTAGGAAAGAAGATAATAGGAGAGAAAGGCAATGATTTTCTTCAGAGACACATGTGAGCATTCAAACTCTTTTCTTCAAGTTTTAAGAGCAAGCACATGGTTTATAAATACTGAAAACATCCAGTAGAACAGCTATAAGTAAAACCATAACATTCTGTCTGACAGAATTTGCTCTTGTGGAGTCAGAGGCAGGCTGCGGCTGGAAATGATGAGGCTTGGAAAGAGGTGCTTCCCCCAGCTTTAGCCGTGGTGAGTGCAGTGTGAGGTGTTCACCACCTGGGAAGTTTGGAAACAGGGCCTTGTCAGTTTAGCCACCAGACCTTTACTAACGTTATCATACATCGTTTCCTGCTAATTAAGCTTCTTAATGAACTCTATTCCAAGATGTCCTGCAAAGATATGGATGTGCCTGTTTCCAATAATAGATATTTCAGGTATACTCAAGCTATGCAGAGTGGGATGTTGTGTAAATTTTTCAACTGAGCCATTTGTGAAAGCAAATCTTGGCATAGGTTTAACAGACAAAGAAGCCTTTAGATGGGCAAAAGAAGCAAAAATCACTGAGCCATGGAGGTCAAAGTTTACAGAGGCAGTAGGACTTGGGTAAGACTGTCTGCTAGCAGATAGGAAGAAGTCAAGGAGATGGTAGTGAATACGGTGATATTGTTGAGGGACAGAAATGCAATTGCTCCATAATGTAGGGTTGAGGTGGGGGGAGAGGGTGAAATTAGGTGGTGTAGGCAAAATAAAGGCAGGTTACTAAAAGCCTTGAAAACTATCAGTGGGATTTTTCATTTGTTTGTTTGTTTGTTTTGAGACAGTCTTGCTCTGTCACCCAGGCTGAAGTACAGTGGCACAATCTAGGTTCACTGCAACCTCCCCATCCTGGGTTCAAGCGATTCTCTTGCCTCAGCCTCCCAAGTAACTGGGATTACAGGTGCACACCACCAGCTAAGTTTTGTGGTTTTAGTAGAGGCAAGGTTTCGCCATGTTGGCCAGGCTGGTCTCAAACTCCTGACCTCAAGTGATCCATCCGCCTCAGCCTCCCAAAGTTTGGGATTACAGGTGTGAGCCACTGTCTAGCCTGGGATTATGATTTGAAGCCAGAGGCCAGAGTTCCTGGGTCAGTCAAATACAGGCATACCTTGTTGTATCGTGCTTCACTTTATGACACTTCACATAAGTTGCATGTTTTACAAATTAATGGCTTGTGGCAATTGTATGGCAAGCAAGTCTATCTGCACCATTTTTTCCAAGAGCATGTGCTCACTTCATGTCTATGTGTCACTCATTGGTGATTCTTGCAATGTTTCAATCTGTATCAGTATTACATCTGGTATGGTGATCTTTCATCAGTAATCTTTGTTGTTACTATTCTAATTGTTTTATGGTGCAATGAACCGCACCCATAGAAGACGGCAAACTTAATTGATAAATGTTCTATGGGTTTTGATTGCTCCACCAACTGGCTGTTTCTCCATTGGTTCATGAGGTTTAAGGAAAGAAGCCTTCTCCATAACAAAAGTGCAAGGTGAAGCAGCAAGTGTTGATGTAGATGCTGCAGCAAGTTAACCAGAAGATGTAACTAAGATCTGTGATGAAGGTGGCTACACTGAACGACAGATTTTCAATGTAGACCAGACAGTTTTATATTAGAAGAAGATGCCATCTAGGACTTTTATAACTAGAGTGAAGTCAATGCCTGGCTTCAAAGCTTCAAAGGATAGGCTGACTCTCTTGTTAGGGGCGAATGTAGCTGGATACTTTAAGTTGAAGCCATTGCTAATTACCATTCTGAAAATCCGTAAAGAGCCCTTAAGAATTTTTCTCAGTCTACTCTGCTTGTGATCTATAAATGGAACAACAAAGCCTGGATGATAGCACATCTGTTTACAGCGTCGTTTACTGAATATTTTAAACCCACTTTGAGAACCATTGCTTAGAAAAGGAGACTTCTTTCAAAACATTACTGCTCATTGACAATGCACCTTGTCACCCAAGAGCTCTGATGGAGATGTACAAAGAAATGAATATTGTATTTATGCCTTCAAACACAGCATCCATTCTGTAGCCCATGGATCAAGGAGTAATTTCAACTTTCAAGTCTTATTCTTTAAGAAATACATTTTGTAAGGCTACAGCTGCCATAGATAGTGATTCCTCTAATGGATCTAGGCAAAGTAAATTGAAAACCTTCTGGGAAGGAATTTACTGTCCTATATGCCATTAAGACGATTTGTGATTCATGGGAGGAAGTCAAAGTATCAACATGAACAGGAGTTCGGAAGAAGGTGATTTCAACTCTCATGGATGACTTTGAGGGGTTCAAGACTTCAGTGGAGGAAGTAACTGCAGATGTGGTGGATATAGCAAGAGAACTAGAATTAGAACTGGAGCCTGAAGATGTGACTGAAGTGCCTCAATCTCATGATAAAGCTTGATAGATGAGAAGTTGCTTCTTCTGGATAAGCAAAGAAAGCGGTTTCTTGAGATGAAAACTGTTCCTGGTGAAGATGCTGTGAACATTGTTGAAATGACAACAAAGGATGTCAAGTGTTACATCAACTTAGTTGATAAAGCAGCAGTATGGTTTGAGAGGGTTGACTCCAATTTTGAAAGGTGTTATTTTGGAAGCATGAACAGAAGACAGCCGCATTTATATACAATGCTCAAAAATACTTTTTACAAATAGTAAAGACTTCTAAGACTCTTAAGTCACATCTATGAAGTAAAAAATGAGGGTCAAATTGTATCAATTACTATGTAAATTTGTATTATAATCAGTTGAAATGATTCAGATCCCACTTTTTTTCCCTCCAAAAGCCATCTTTCACCCAAAAAAATCAACTAAAACTAAGGAGAAAAAAGACAAAATTAGTTACTCATGGTGGGAAAAGAGAAAAGAAGGAAAGTAAGAACAAAAAGAAAACATATCTTCTGGAAGACTTTAGAAAACTTTAGGCTTAAACACTTGGCCTCTGAGGTTCCATGAGATGCATCATTTATGAAATGTAATTTACTAGGTTGAAATTAAAGAATAATCTCTTACATCTAAGAATACTAGATCTTTCCTCAAAAAACTAAAAATAGAACTACCTTATGATCTAGCAATTCTACTTCTAGATATATATCCAAAGGAATTGAAATCAACAGGTTGAAAAGATTTTTATCTGCGCTCCCATGTTCATTGCAGCACTATTCACAGTAGCCAAGATACGGAATCAACCTAAGTGTTCATCAGTGGATGAATAGATAAAGACAATATGGTATGTATACACAATGGAATGCTATTCAGCCTTAAAAAAATATGGAAATCCTGTCATTTGCAACAGCATGAATGAATTAGAGAACGTTATACTACATGAAATAAACCAGGCAATCAAGACAAATACTACATGATCTCACATATATGTGGAATCTAAAAAAAGTTGAACTCATGAAAGTAAACAGTAGAATGGTAGTTACCAGAGGCTGGGAGTATGGGGGAGTGGGTGGACAGACAGATGTTGATCAAAGGGTACAAAATTTAAGTTAGACGAGAGGAATAAATTTGCGGGATCTGTTACACAGCAGGGTGCCTATAGTTAAAAAGCGTATACATCAAAATGGCTAAAAGAATCAATTTTTTCTTTTTTTCTTTTTTTGACAGAGTCTTGCTCTGTCATCCAGGCTGGAGTGCAGTGGCATAATCATGGCTCACTTTAGCCTCGGCCTTCCAGACTCAAGTGATCCTCTCATACCAGCCTCCCAAATAGCTGGGACCATGGGCATACACCACCATGCTGGGCTAATTTTTTAATTTTTGTAGAGATGGGGGTCTCACTATGTCGCCCAGGCTGGTCTTGAACGCCTGGGTTCAAGTGATCCTCCTGCCTCAACCTCCCAAAATGCTGGGATTACAGGTGTGAGCCACTGTGCCCAGCCAAAGAGAGTAAATTTCTAATGTCTCACCACAGAAAATTAGTAAACGATGGATATATTAATTAGCTTGATTTAATCGTTCTGCAGTGCATTCAAAACATTACATTGTACCCCATAAATGTATATACTTATTACTATTATTATTTTCTAGACACAGGGTCTCACTATATTGCCCAGGCTGGTCTCAAACTCCTGACCTCAAGCAATCTTCCTGCCTTGGCCTCCCAAAGTGCTGGGATTACAGGCGTGAGCCACCATACTAATAAAGTGTTTGGAGAAAAATATTTGATCCTACAAAGTTAGTTGTCATTCTAGTCCCTAAAAGGCAGTGCAGCTGAGCTTTTGATTATATGCCTACTCTGGTTTTCTTTAGTTCATTCCCTGTTGATTATTAATAACTTTATAGAAAAAATAAACTTGTATGATGTTATAACAGTGTTTTTCAAAGTTAAATAATATAATAATCCCTTTTAGAGGAGCAAAAAATTATTGAATATCTCCAGTGTTAAATTATTTTTATTCCTTTATTTAAGCGTTCATAAGCATCAAATTACATATACACTCAGTGTATAGTTTGTTTCAACCATAAAACTGAAATTAATTTGCAAGTTAAGCGCAAACAAAAACATAAAACTAGTAAAATTCAACGAATGATATTTTCATAAAACAAAAACAGTGGTTTGGGTTGAATAGTGGAAAGATGCATTTGGAGATTTTATGCTTCATTGTGTATTACATTGACTTTGAACACACTGGAACATTATTTGAATCATGGGCATTGTTTTTATTTTTCCTTTTAAATAATGACAGTTTTTAAACTAATTTTTGAACCAATTCATTGTTTTGAAGAGCTGATCTGCTTCATAGCAGCCTCCAACTTGCAATAGTAATAAAATATTTGAACAATTAAAAGTCATAATAAATGCTTTTCCATTTGGCCTACTTATTACCTCACTTACTAAAGGAAGTGTCCTGTGAAGTGTGCTATGAGGTGACTCTCTTCACCACCTCCCTACATCTGGACGACTATGAAACTTTTATTCATATAAAGTGCCAGAACATTACAGGGCCTCCTCTTGGCTCCCAGACAATTGTAAACACTCATACGGTTTGGATATTTGTTTATAAGGTGGTTATCCAAGTGATCTAGAATATACTCATGCCAGAGTTTTAAAATGATCATTGAAATGAAAACACAAAGTTCAGAAACTCTTGCAGAGAGCTGGAGGGCTCCTGTGTTACAAAGTTAGTGATTTTAATCAGTTGCTCTTTCTTTTGTTTTGCTTGGTTTTGTTTGTTTTTGTTTTTGAGATGGAGTCTTGCTCTATCGACCAGGCTAGAGTGCTGTCGCGTAATCTCGGCTCACTGCCATCTCCGCCTCCCAGGTTCAGGCCATTCTCCTGCCTCAGCCTCCTGAGTAGCTGGGACTACAGATGCCCGCCACCACACCCAGCTAATTTTTTTGTATTTTTAGTAGAGATG
>NW_012116055.1:780914-793460 GCF_000951035.1 Colobus angolensis palliatus
TAGCCAGGATGGTCTCGATCTCCTGACCTCGTGATCCGCCCGTCTCGGCCTCCCAAAGTGCTGGGATTACAGGCTTGAGCCACCGCGCCCGGCCAAACTTTTGACTGAACGATGGAAAGGGAACTTGGATGTGGAACTCCCATCTCCATTCCTGGTTGCAGACTCAGTCTGACCGGGAGGTCTTGCACTCAAACCTGCCTTCTCTCCACAGCCTCTGAAATCCACGGCCTGTGTGCCCCAATTAGTACACTCTGCCAGGGGGCAAATGAAGCCCCCTACTGGCTTGTAAAAACATAGCTGGAGGTTAGACCCTTATTAGATAGATCCAAAGTTGAAGAGGTAATCTTACTGACAGAAGACACCTCCTCATCTTATTTCCTGACCCTATTTCTTCCCTGCACACTGTGCTTTAGCTCCTTTGAGTTTTGTGGACTGGTTACTGAGGCCTTAAATAAAACGGAATTTACTTGTATTTATAATTTTTCAGCAAGTTAAAGTGCCCTCTGGTGGGAATGTCTCCAGTAGTTACCCAGGTCTTGCAGACTATCTGAATTCCTGAGTCCACATTTTCTGCTTGTGCTAAGCTGAACACGGTCTCTCACTGCTCCCTTTTTATTCAACTCAGCCTCACGAGTTTCACAGCCAGAGATAAGTGAGAAAGGACGGAAATGCGGTCGGCAGTAGCCAGTGGTATATTTTTCTAAGCAATATTGATTTTATGTTTCTTTTCAAATGTGGTAGTGGTGGGGAGTGGGGAGACAGTGGTAATTTCCCAGAGTAAGCCAGAATGATGGTTCGAAACTCAAGAAATACTAAATGTATTTAACTCCACTCGCAAAGGAAACATTTGGGTTATCAAATGACTCATTGTGTAACTGAGTGTCCTGTTTTTAAAAGTTTTTTTCTCTTTCCTTCCTGTTCCTTGTTTTGCCTTTAACAATGAGATAATAATAGTCTTTGCTCTCACTCTTTCTGCCAGGCACCACCTTGCACGGTGTTTCCCTTATCTAATTACGTGTTTGCTTAGAAGTTCCAGAGACTGAATCTTGAAGCAATTCAGCTACTATGGGATTCTCCCCCACCTACAGGTTACTTCCAGGCTGAAGTTAATTTGCAACCTGGCTGTCCCAGAGATGGCACCAGCCCACACACCAGATGGGGCAACAGCTCAAGATAGTCATTAGAGCAAGTCACATAGGCTGACACCTATCACCACTCCTGCATGCCCATCACACCAAACTCCCCTTTAGCCTTTACCCCTGAGCTAGAAAGCTGAAACGGTTTCTTTAAGGCACTAGCTTTAGCCACTTTTCCACTGCTAGCTCTGAAATAAAGTAACTTTTCTTTAGCTGTAGTTCATCCTTGTTATTGGCTTTGCAAGTGGTGAGCAACTGAGCCTGCACCCTGTAACAATTGGGGACCTAAATACAGTATTTCCTGGGATGTTTAAGCACTCAGGGGCTTACTTTCCCTTGAGTATCAATTGTTCAGATCTCACCATAACAAAGTTGAGAGTTCCAGTCTAAGTAGGTTGCAAAATTTTAGTCCAAAATGTAATAAGACAGACTGAGCATTAGTAATAGTTTAAATACACAGTTTAGTTACTACTTCAACGCATTTTTTTTTTTGGTAGAGACGGGATGGGGGGGTCTTAGTATGTTGCCTAGGCTGGTCTCGAACTCCTGGGCTTACACATTCCTCCTGTCTCAGCCTCCCAATGCAATGGAATTATAGGCTTGAGCCACTGTGCCCAGCCTCAAGGCATAATTTTTAAAAATTTTTATTTAGAATATTTTTAAATATTTACAAAAGAGTATATGAGAGACTATAAAAAGCCCCCATTTGCCTATCAGATAGCTTCAGCAGTTGCCAACTTATTACTAGTCTTATTTCTCTATGCCTTCTTCCTCCTTTCTCAATTATTCAGATGTAAACTTCAGACCTCATACCCTTTCATCTATAAATATTTCAGAAGATATCTCTAAGAGATTAGAGCTTCCTTTGAAAAATATAACCACAAATCATCATATACAAAAAATTAATGACAATTCCCTAATATCACATCAAGTAATGTTTAAATTTCCCTCTGTCTTTTTAATCTATGGATTCTCCTCTCTCTCCTTTCTTTTTACTCAATAGATTTTTTAAGAAACCGAGTCACTTATATGCAGTTCCTACAATCTAGATTTATCTCAGTGTATCATTTTGGTGTTGTATAAGGAGCTCCTCTGTTATTAAATAACTAGTTAGATCTAGGAACTTGATCAGATTCAGGTTCAATTTTTGTTTGGCAAGGCAACTTCACAGGCTAATGAGACAGCTTTCCACCAGGAAGCGCAGTAGGTCCCTTTTTGAGATGTCTGCAGATATTGATGGATAAACTACTGCATTGATTTATTAATAAATGAACAGTTGCAAAATGGTGATATTCTAACTGCCATCCCGTTTTCTTTCATTAGCTTTTTAATTATTCTTTGAAGAAATTTCCCCTCATGAATCATTTTGTTACTTTAAGATGCAATTTGTATAGAGAGCCTGGAAAAATGCTTGGGTTTTTTGCTTATCAGTTTTCAAAATGAGTTGGTTCTTCCGAAGAATAGAGAGGAAAAACAAATCCAGTTTCTCTCACTATAGTCTCACAACCCACTTCTGACACCAGAAGTAGGGGTGTTCTCCTCCTCTCCCCGCCCCCCGACCTGCCGACCTCAAGCAAGCAATCAATTCTGCAGGAGACACCAGCTGGGTGTCCTCTAATTCAATTCGGTTCTGGCACTATCTACCTGGAAACAGTGTTACAGGACAGAGAAATATGTTACGGGAAAGGGGTCCCAATCCAGACACCGAGAGAGGGTTCTTGGATCTCGTGCAAGAAAGAATTCAGGGCGAGTTCGCAGTGCAAAGTGAAAGCAAGTTTATTAAGAAAGTAAAGGAGGCCGGGCGCGGTGGCTCAAACCTGTAATCCCAGGACTTTGGGAGGCCGAGGCGGGCTGATCACAAGGTCAGGAGATCGACACCATCCTGGCTAACGCGGTGAAACCCCGTCTCTACTAAAAAATACAAAAATTACAAGAATGGCCTAAACCCGGGAGGCGGAGCTTGCAGTGAGCTGAGATCCGGCCCCTGCACTCCAGCCTGGGCAACAGAGCAAGAATCTGTCTCAAAAAGAAAAAAAAAAAAAAAAAAGTAAAGGAATAAAAGAATGGCTATTCTATAGTCAGAGCAACCCTGAGGGCTGCTGGTTGTCCATTTTTAATGGCTATTTTTTGATGATATGCTAAACAAGAGGTGGATTATTCATGCCTCCCCTTTTTAGACCATATAGGGTAACTTCCTGACGTTGCCATGGCATTTGTCAACTGTCATGGCGCTGGTGGGAGTGTCCAGTGAGGATGACCAGAGGTCATTCTCGTCGCTATTTTGGTTTGGGTGGATTTTGGCTGGCTCCTTTACTGCAATCTGTTTTATCACCAAGGTCTTTATGACATGTATTTTGTGCTGATCTTCTATCTCATCCTGTGACTTAGAATGCCTTAACTGTCTGGGAATGCAGCCCGGTAGGTTTCAGCCTCATTTTACCCAGCTCCTATTTGAGATGGAGTTGCTCTGATTCACACATCTTTGACAATAGCATCAGAACCCACAGGTTGAGGGCTCAGCCCCGCAAGAGTTCTTCCCGCTTCAGATCTGAAGTAATAAGTTGTCACCCATTTTTCTGTCCAATCGGCTATAAATTGGGGTTTCTATGACCGCCTGCTCTGGCTTTATTAATGTGTTAGGACAATTCACAGAACTCAGGGAAACACATTTCTGGCTTATTGTTGTAAAAGATATTACAAAGGCTACAGATAAACAGTCAGATGGAAGGGGTGCACACAGTAAGATATGTGGGAAGGGGTGTAGAGTTTCCATGCCCTCTCTGCCACCCTCCAGGAACCTCCATATGTTTAGCTATCCAGTCTTTTTGGATTTTTTATGGACGCTTCATTACACAGGCATGACTAATTCAATTATTGGCCATTGGTAATCAACTCAACCTTCAGCCCCTCTCTCCTCACCAAAAGTTGAGGCTGGAAGTCCCAACGCTCTAATCATGCCTTATTCTTTCCAGTGACCAATTCTCATCCTGAGGCTATCCAGGGAGAGCCACTCATGAATCATTAGCATACAAAAAGACACATCACTTTGGAGATTCCAAGGATTTTAGAAGCTGTGTGCCAGGAAATGGGAAGAAGACCAAATATATATTTTACAATATCACAGTTCCCTAACATCATCCAAAGGTGACAAGTGAGGTTTTAAAAAATCATTATGAATTCATGTATGTGAATATATTTGATATTTTTCAATCCACTGAAGTTATTACACTTGTTGATGCTCAAATTTTCCTATCTTTAACCAGTGGGAACCTATTTAAGTTGGCTACCAAATCATTTTGACATAACCCTACTGGCCTTTAAAACTTCCCTGCTTTCTGACATGACGAGATGTTCCAGGCTTTCTTTACATTTCCTAATCCAACCCAGGCCTGGGGTTAGCCATTTTTCCAAGGCAGAGGTTCTCAAAGCTTGGCCCAGGGCCTCTTGAGATTCCCTGTGATCCTTTTATGGGGTCTATGATGTCAAGATTATTTTCATAATAAGAGTTATCATTCATACCCATGGCCCCAAGGATCCTGAGGGTCCCAGGACCCCTCTCAGATACCCAAATCCACAGATGCTCATCTACCTTGTTAAAAGAAAAACTGTAGACAAATTAAATTTAACAAAGTTTAATTGATCAAGGAAAAAGCAATTCACAAATTGGGTCCTCAGAATCACAGCAAATTCAGAGAGTTATCTCTGCACAGTTGGAGAGATTTTAAGAATAGAAAAAGGAAAGTAAAATACAAAAAAACAGAAGTGGAGGTACAGAAACAGCCAGATTGGTTACAGCTTGGCGTTTGCCTTATTTGGTCCTGGTTTGGACAGTTGGCCACCTGTGAGTGGCTGAAGTATGGCTGCAGTGATTAACTGAGATGCAGTTACTGTTACAGAAGTATGTCTCCATTAGATTTTTCAGTTTACTTATCTATTAAGTTAGGTTGCAATTCCTAAGTAAAAACTCAAGTATGCAAGTATGGAGACTTTCTCACTAGCCCGTTTGAAATGCAATTATAACTTTTTACCTCCCCTTCACCAGACACTCCCTACAGGGAAAGTTCATCTAACAATGTACTTAGAAGCTCCAGAACAAACTCTTGCCTACCAGACGATTGCCTCAAGTGATAACAGTTGATTTACAACCCGAAGTATACCTGATGAGAAACCCTCTCCCACCAGGAAAGTTTTTGGCCATTTTTATAACTTATGTCTGCCCATAAAGATGCCAACTTGACTGACTAGTAGATAAGGTGCCAAGCTACCATGTGGACTTCCCACCCACTTGCTGTCTCCCCTGCCTTTCAAAAGTATCCACTTTCTGCTCCAAAAGTGAAGGTGTACCTTTGAGGCTGGAAGCCCATACTTCTTCCCCTAAGCTAGCTTTGGAATACAAAGTCACTTTCTTTATACCAGACCTCGCTCTTGTTAACTGGACTCTACAAGTGTTGAGTGACTAAACCTGTGTTTCAGTTACAATTACTTATAATACCTAATACAATGTCAATACTCTGTCAATAGTTGTTATGCTGTATTGTTTAAAATTCATATTACTTTTTATTGTTTGTTTTTCCTGAATAGTTTCTGTCTGTGGTTGGCTGAATATGTAATTGTGGAACCCACAGATACAGAGGATTGACTATCTGCCCTTTTAATTTTACCCTTATAAAGTCTCATTCTCTCACAAATATACATGGGGATTTTCAGAGGCTATACGATGTGTTACATTATGATGGAATGCAGAAGCAGTTATAACAATTATGCTGTCATTTATGAAGTGAGACATTAAAGACATTTACAAAAATGTAAAACAATGGCATTCTCACTAATTTTTTAATAAGTACATTGTTACTTTAAAATTTTTAATTTCTAACACAGTAAACATCAATAGATTTAACCCACATAAACAAAAACTCTTTGGGATCTCCAACAATTTTTAAGAATTTGAAGAAGTCTCGGAAGCAAAACTTTTGAGAACTGCTGCTTCAAGCAGTCCTAGTCCCTTTCAATGGAAAATGTACATGAGAGATGACAATCTAGGAACAAAAGATGCTCATGGTTACTGGTTTGGCAATTTCTTCTAGGCCATTATCAACAGGCAGAGCTAAGACAAAATTATATACATTTTTTAAGATAAAATACAATATGAGTTCATACTGATTCTGTTCATAATTTAAGACTACAGGATTTTTACTTAAACACATACAATTTATATACATATCTCCTTTCTCCCATACCAAAAAATACCAGTTTTTACAGTACTCATGTAAACCGTTATTTTCAGTGTCAGATTAACAATACCACGATCAACACCACTATCCCCAATATGATTACTTAAAACAGGTTAAGATTTTTTTAAGTTTTTCTTTGTCTTTGCAGGTTGTCTCACTGTGGATTTACAATAATTCAATGGTTTAAATTTATAGTTGATCTTTGAAAAAAACAGGTTGAACTTCGAAGGTCCATCATATGTGGATTTTCTTCTGTCTCTGGCACCCCAAGACAGCAAAACCCACCCCTCTTTTTGCCTCCTTATGATTTTTTTAATAACGGTTTATTTTTTCTGGCTTACTTGATTGTACTAATATAGTATATAGTACATATACAAAATGTGTGTTAGTCGACTGTATGTTATCAGTAAGACTTCTGGTCAACAGTAGGCTATTAAGTTTTCGGACAGTTGAAAGTTATATGTGGATGTTTGAGTGTGCCGACTGGAGGGGACTAGCACTCCTAACCCCATAATTGTTCCAAGGGCTATTGTATTTAGAATGATGTGTACCTTTGAGATTATGCCACCAAGTGGACCAGTTAGAGCTACTGGTTTTTACTTGATTTTTTTATGGACTGCTTTTTGTAAATTTAATTTTGTTTTATAATGATATTGCTAAAATTAAAACTTTAGAAAAATTAAATTTAGCAGAAATTAATTGAGCAATGACCAATTTGAGAATCAGACAGCCCTCAGAACCACAGGAGGTTCAGAAAGTATCATTCCACAAACAGGCCAGGCAGCACTCATAGAAAAAAACCAGAAATGAGATACGGAAACAGCTTGATTGGCTACAGGTTGGCCTTTGCCTTATTTGAACATGGGCTGATCAGTCGACCACCTGTGATGATTGACTGATACTCAGTTATTTGTTACAGAAGTATATTCCTAAGTTAAGCTGTGAGTTAAATTGCATACTAAGTTGGGTTGCAGTTCATTACATAAGGGCTCAAAATAGGGAGACATCTTTCAGCTAAATTTAGTTTCACAATGTGAAATATTTACTTGGTTCTAAAGTCAAATGTATGAAGTAAGATGTTTCCAGAGATGTCTAGATTCTATCCCTGTCTCCTCTATCCTATGTATTTCCTCCACCATAGGTAACATCTTAAAAAAACCTCAATTGTTTTCATTCCCATTATTTTGAAATTTTAAGAAAATATGTATATATATTGAAATTACCACCATCTTTCTCTTTTTGGGTAAAAGCATACTGTATAAATTCCTATCCATTTATTTTTTTTCACTTTATAATGTATTCTGGGAAATCACACCACAGATGTATATAGAGTTCTTCCCTATTACTTTTCTCAATTATATTAGCATTTCATTGCTTTGTTGTGTGAAAGTTTTTGGGAAGCCACTGTTTTGGACTAGCTTCATGCACTAGGCCCCAGCAGACCAGACCAAATCAGAATGGAGTCGTTTGTGCTAAGTACAACGTAATCAAACTGAACTTTGAAATGGGCCAGTTTTCCAAAAAATGGGAAATTCCCCTAAGCCTGAGTCAGTGAAACAAGGAAGTTCCTTCTGCTTTAATTCTAAGCGAAAAATAACTTTGAAACGATGAGTCCGCTTTTTGTTCTGTTTCTGCTTTCTTCAGCCCCTATTTGCCAATAAAACCAACCGCCTCTGCTCAGCTGATCAGAACACTCATTCTACTTTATAGAATGGGGTGTTTTCTGAGTCTAGAATCACAAATAAGAGTCAATTAAGATTTTTAAACTAATTCATTGTAACGCTGTCTTTCGACTGTTGTACTATAATTTATTCAAGCATTCCTTTATTTAGGAATTTGGGGGTAATTTCCAATATTTTGGTATTATGAATCATGCTGAATAGTCGTGCATGCCCTTTCATATTTTCACCACACGTATTTTTGGGTGAAAGCATGAATGCATCCATGCAATTTTGCTAGATATTAAGCTACTTTTTTCACTATTTCTGTACAGATGGAGGGACAGATGAGACAGCTGCCTGGGGCACTTCAGCAGTTACTGGCACAGCTGGGATTTGAACTTGGATGTTAACTATTTTCATACACTCTCTAGGTCATTCCAAGGTGGTAGAGGCAAGCAAATAATTTCGTATCTGGACAGCATATTCACTGAAACACTTATGCTTATCCTTCCTGCTCCCAGCATACAAGTTCTTCCTTAGCAAAACCTCCAGTCCTCTAATTTAGCATACTTTCGTCTAATCTGTCACTTTCCCCAGGCCTCACAACTAAGAGTACTCCTTGTCCCCACCCCGTAATTATCTGGTCGGGTATGGCGCAGGTCAGCGGAGAGAGAATTGGAGGTGGAGAGCTTTGCGCATGCCCAAACACTTAGGACTCTGGGGCCCCTGCAGAGGCAGGACCAGGATGTGACGTAATAACCGAGCGCGGCGCCCGGCGTTCCCGCAAGGTCGCTTTGCAGAGCGGGAGGGAGCTTAAGTAACTAGTCCATAGTTCGAGGGTGGGTCGTGTCCTTTTGCCTTGGTACCAGCGGAGACATGACGGGGTATACTCCGGATGAGAAACTGCGGCTGCAACAGCTGCGAGAGCTGAGAAGGCGATGGCTGAAGGATCAGGAGCTGAGCCCTCGGGAGCCAGTGCTGCCCCCACAGAAGATGTGGCCTATGGAGAAATTCTGGAATAAGTTTTTGGAGAATAAATCCCCTTGGAGGAAAACGGTGAGTGACAGACCTCCCCGGTCCCCCCTCAACACACCCCACGCGGCCGGCAGCCCGGACACTGAACGTACGCTCCCTACAGCCACACCAAGGACTGATAATCGCTCCGTGCTGGGAAACACTGGCCAGTCCCGAGAGTGCTCCTGGAGTCCTGGGAGGCAGGAGTCCGGGAATATGTATGGCTTTGAGAGAATCATGCCTTTTATTGTCAAGTACAGTGAGACGGGGGCGAATTTTAATACTTAGGTTTTCCAGGACGCTGCACATTTGGTTCTCTTTTGACTGTAGAAATCTTCTCTCAGAGTAATAGCCAAGGACTCGCTAGAATTAAAATTCTATGATTTAAGTATTTGAGGACACTTGTCTAACTTTTAAGTGTGACGTTCTAGAGATCAAGTAACACAGTATCCAACTACCAGAGGGCACAGCTAGCCCCTAGCTGGTAGTACAGCCCCATGTGATCCCCGTAAAAGACAGGGTCCTGTTGGTATGCCTTGTGAGTCACATTCAAGAGCTACCTTTCTAAACTACCGTTCTGTACTTTTAACACAGTGTTTCGTTAAAAAATGACATTTTGGACTTTGAAGAAAATCACTCATTCAAGAAATTTATTTTCAAGGCCTCTGGGCATTTTCTTGAGGTCTGTTATGGGTGATAAACATCTCAGAATTGCTTTCAGTTACCTACAACACTTACTGATAATAGTAGTAATAATACTAAGTAACACCTGGGTGCTTGCTGTGTGCTTGGCACTCTACTGAGGGTTTTACAAGTGTTACTTCATTTCTTTATTCCTGCAAAGTAGATATTCCTAATCCTCACTTTAAATGTGAAGAAACGGAGGCCTACAAAGATTCAGTGATTTGCCGGTGGTCAGGGAGCTAGGAATTGAAGGAGTTCATATTTGAAATCAACATGTACCTATTTCTTACTGTGCTACAAAGTCTAGTGCAATAGAATTGTTGAAAATTTTTTCTGAGAAAGTAGTATTGGATACTTATTTATGGTGGTAAAATTCAACTCTTCTCTCACCCTTTGTATCTCTGACATTATCGGGATATTGGCAGTCACTGATTTAAGTTGACATCCCATCCATCAGCCAGTGATAAAAGGAAGTAAATAAATTTTCATGTGTTGAAATTCACCTTACCTTACTTTAATTTATTCTTTTATAATCATATCTGTTATACTTCTTAGATTCTTGATTGTCCCTTCCTTGAATGGATAGGTGTTTTTTAATCAAATTGGAGGACATGGGAAAGTTCCATTTTTAGTTCTTTTTTAAAATAGTGTTGCAGAGGGCATTTTGGAGTGAGTTTGGGACACCCATCTTAGTATGTACAATGTCCTTTTTCCAGCATTGATGTCAAGGTTTTCTGCCTTATACCTAAAATAATGTGAGTGCCATTGATCGATAAATAAGGGAGATTACTATACCTGCAAAATTATGTAGGTTTGATTACTCTGGTTAAATACATTAAAATTATTATTTCATTATTTTGCTCTATTTTATCTTTAACAAACTTATAAGGGTATTTTTTAAACTCTTTTAAGGCCGGGCGCGGTGGCTCAAGCCTGTAATCCCAGCACTTTGGGAGGCCGAGACGGGCGGATCACGAGGTCAGGAGATCGAGACCATCCTGGCTAACACGGTGAAACCCCGTCTCTACTAAAAACTACAAAAAAAAAAACTAGCCGGGCGAGGTGGCGGCGCCTATAGTCCTAGCTACCCGGGAGGCTGAGGCAGGAGAATGGCGTGAACCCGGGAGGCGGAGCTTGCAGTGAGCTGAGATCTGGCCACAGCACTCCAGCCTGGGTGACAGAGCGAGACTCCGTCTCAAAAAAAAAAAAAAAAAGGTCTTTTAAAAATCTATAAATGCTTTGCTATAGTCTTGCAAAATACTACTTAAGCATTTTGGTCTGGACTTTGTAGGTATCTTCTAGTGGACTCTGCATTTACTAAGAATATTTGAGTAGATGAGGTTACCTACAGACTATAAGAAAATATGTACCATTTAGAGTTTTGTAAAATAATGACATTGTTACATCATTGATGCCTTTTGTTCTGCCATAAATATGAAAAATGGGATATGTTTATTTTGTGTACGTGTTTTTTCCCCCCAGGTCCATGGGGTATACCAAAAGAGTATCTTTATTTTCACTAATATACTTGTACCTGCCTGGATTATTCATTATTACATGAAGTATCATGTGTCTGTAAGTATGTCCTTTTCAGAATTTATTTTTATATTGTCCAAAATTATTTTCTATGTGGATATCTTACCCTACTTAGTGGAAATAATCTGCCACTTATAAATGGATTTTGAAGTACTTTGAATTCTCTTAGGTAAAAGGTTTAATGAAAGTTATATAATTGGGTATAGTTTTTAAAAAAATATTGTGACTATACTAGTTTACAATTTGAAATGGATTTCCTCATAGAAATTGGTATTTAAGAGATAAGAATGTAGTGACCTAATAATACTAGGGTAAATTTGGGGTCATGAATAGGAAGGGAGAAAAGAATTTCTGCTCCTTTTTAAAAACCTATATCTGGTATAAGATAAAAATTCAAAATAGACAAAGCTTATCTTTGTCATCATCCCATTTGTTTCCTTCATTTTATCTGGTTCTTCACAACTTTTATTTATTTAGAACTCAGGATGTCCAGATGCCTGCACTTTTTCACTGATACAGATCTTGCATGGGCTGACTGAACTGAGCCAGTCGTGGTATTTTAAATGCTCAGTCTGGTGCAGGGTGTTGGATCCCAGGCAGAATGAGAAGGGCATGCATTTTGGGAAGTGGCGTGGCAGAGGGAGCAGTGGAGTGTTGGAACACAAAAGAGTGAGGAGGGCATTCCAAGAGAGGGGTGTTAAAGATCCTGAGTGGGTTGCAGGGGAGAAGGGTGAGCACATCTGTTTGGGGAGCAACAGTGGCAACAACCTGGTATAGGATATTAGTACCTGAGCAGAGGGAGGAGGACATCTGGAAGAAGGATGGTATGAGGCAGTGAGGCAAGTGGTAACTTAGAGTAAGATGTCAGAACCCGAATGAGGTGAGGCAGGTATTCATGCTGGGATGTGGTTGTGGTGGCAGGAGATGGGTTATATATAGGGAGATTGATCAAATACAGGCATACCTCAGAGATAACTACAGAATTGGTTCTAGACCACTGCAGTTCCAAAAGTATTCTTTGGTTCTAGACCACCAAAATGAGTTACACAAATTTTTTGGCTTTCTAGTGCATATAAAAGTTATGTTTACACTGTGCTGTAGTCTAAGTGTGTAATAGCAGTATGTGTAAAAGAACAATGTATATGCTTTAATCTAAAAATACTTTATTGCTGGGCCATGTGCGGCGGCTTCCACCTGTAGCCCTAGCACTTTGAGAGACCAAGGCAGGAAGATTGCTTGAGGCCAGAAGTTTTTTTTTTTTTTTTTTTTTTTTTGAGATGGAGT
>NW_012116055.1:794760-806226 GCF_000951035.1 Colobus angolensis palliatus
AAAAAAATTTATATATATATATATATTTATATTTGACAACACTGAGGTTTGCCACATCTATTGACTTTTATTTTCATGAAAGATATCTCTGTAGCATGAGATGCTGTTTGATAGCATTTTACCCACAGTAGAACTTTTGGAGTCAGGCCTTTGAAACCATGCCGCTGCTTTATCAACTAAGTTTATGTAATATTTGAAATATTTTGTTGTCATTTCAACAATATTCGTAGCATCTTCACCTGGAGCAGATTCCATCTCAAGAAACCACTTTGTTTGCTCATCCAAAAGGAGCAACTTCTCATCTATCAAGCATTATCATGTGATTGAGGCACTTCAGTCACATCTTCCGGCTCCACTTCTAATTCTAGTTCTTTTGCTATATCCACTACATTGAGAGTTCCTTCCAGCACCGAAGTCTTGAACCCCTCAAAGTCATCCACAAGAGTTGAAATCAACTTCTTCCAAACTCTTGTTCATATTGATACTTTGACCTCCTCCTATTAATCACGAATCTTCTTAATGGCATATAGGATGGTAAATTCTTTCCCAGAAGATTTTCCATTTACTTTGCTTGATCCATCAGAGGAATCACTATCTTTTTTTTTTTTTTTTTTTTTTTGAAACAAGGTCTTGCTGTGTCACCCAGGCTGGAGTGCAGTGGTGCCATCTTGGCTCATTGCAACCTCCGCCTCCCAGGTTCAAGCAATTCTCCTGCCTCAGCCTACCAAGTAGCTTTTGATATAAAGTGAGAAACATGCAGCTCTTCCTTTTATTTGAACAGTTGGAGGTCATTGTAGTTTTATTAGTTGGCCTAATTTCAATATTGTTGTGTCTCAGGGAATAGGACGGTCCAAGGAGGGGAGGAGAGCTGGGGAATGACCAGTTGGTGGAACAGTCACAACACGCAACATTTACTGATTAAATTCACTATCTTATATGGGTGTGATCTGTGTTGCCCCTAAAATTTATAGTAGTAACATCAAGAATCACTGAGTGCAGATTACCATAACAAATATTAATATAACAATAATGTCAAAGCTTGAAGCCAGGCGCGGTGGCTCACACCTGTAATCCCAGTACTTTGGGAGGCTGAGGTGGGCAAATCAGCTGAGGTCAGGAGTTCGAGATCAGCCTGGCCAACATGGTGAAACCCCATATGTACTGAAAATACAAAAATTAGCCAGATGTGGTGGTGCACGTCTGTAGTCCCAGCCATTCGGGAGGCTGAGGCAGGAGAATACCTTGAACCTGGGAGAATGAGGTTGCAATGAGCCAAGATCCTGCCACTGCACTCCAGCCTGGGTGACAGAGCGAGACTCCATCTGAAAAAGTTTCAAATATTGGGAGAATTACCAAAATAATGCACAGAGATGGGAAGTGAACACATGCTCTTAGAAAAATGGCACTGAGTTTCCGGGATTGGGGCCCGGCCCATGCCAGCTTTGCAGAGCACACCTGGTGTAGACCCCAGCGGCCGGGGCCAGGACTGGCTTGAGCAGCTGGCCAGCAGGTGCCACTCCCTGCAGGGCCCAGAGGCCTTGAGGACATCTGCAGTGCTCCAGAAGCCCGAGACCGTGACGCTGCGGGCCCTGTGCAGCCGGAGGAAGTTTGGCATGGTGGGCAGGAGCTGCAGGGAGGTGCTGCGCAAGGGCTGCCTCCACTTCCAGCTCCCTGAGCACGGCTCCCGGCTTTGCCTGTACGAGGATGGCACGGAGCTGACCGAAGACTACTTCCCCAGCGTCCTCGACAATGCTGAGCTCGTGCTGCTCACCTTGGGCCAGGCCTGGCAGGGATATGTGAGTGACATTGGGCGCTTCCTCAGTGCTTTTTGCGAGGCGCACGCTTGGCTCATCCAGGCCGCCCGACAGCTACTGTGTGATGAGCAGGCCACGCAGAGGCAGAGGCTGCTGGCCGACCTCCTGTACAACGTCAGCCAGAACATCACAGCCGACACCTGGGCTGAGGACCTGCTGTGGTTTGAAGGCTTGGAGTCCCAATTTTGGAATAAGTCTGGCTGAGATACAGCTGTGAGAGCCAGATCCGGAGTTACCTGAGAGAGGTGAGCTCCTGCTCCTCCATGGTGGGTGCACAGGTTCAGGAGGAATTCCTGCAGATCCTCCGCTCCATATGCCAGAAGCTCTAGTCTGTGCAGTGCAACGGCATCTACTTCGACAGAGGAGCCAAGGGTGGCAGCCGTCTCTGCACACTGGAAGGCTAGTTCTCCTGCCAGAGTCCCTTTGACATGGATGGCTGCTTGTCGAGATACTCCATCAACCCCTACAGTAACAGGGAGAGCAGGATCCTCTTCAGCACCTGGAACCTGGATCACGTAATAGCAGAAACGTACCATCATTCCTACACTGGGTGGAAGCAATTAAAGAACAAGACGGAAGAGAAGTGGACTAGGAGTATTTTTATGGCCTGCTTTTTACATCAGAGAACCTAAAATTAGTGCACATTATCTGCCATAAGAAAACCATCCAAGACCAGCTATAACCTGAACAGAATCTACAAACCCGAGACAAGGTTGAAGAGGAAGTGGCCTGTGCGAAAGTGCCAGTGACACGTACACACCACATTCTTGTCTTTGCTCGAGGCCTGACGTGGGCATAATTTTAACAGGTGCCTTTTTTTTTGGTCCAGTAGCTCCTGGAAAAAAACCTTAAAAAATATTTCCAGCAAATCTGATTTCAGTACATTTCTGAATCGTTGTGTTTGTTTTTTGTAGATGTAGTTTCACTTTTGTTGCCCAGGCTGGAGTGTAGTGGTGTGATCTCAGCTCACTGCAACCTCTGCCTCCCGGGTTCAAGTGATTCTCCTGCCTCAGCCTCCCAAGTAGCTGGGATTACAGGCATGTGCCACCATGCCTGGCTAATTTTTGTGTTTTTAGTAGAGACAGGGTTTCACCATGTTGGTCAGGCTGGTCTTGAACTCCTGACCTCAGATGATCCACTTGCCTCGGCCTCCTAAAGTGCTGGGATTACAGGCGTGAGCCTCTGTGCCTGGCCTGAATCATTTTTTATACCTTCTGACAGCCCAACTTCTAGAGGACAGCTTTGGGGTACTCACTGGATGTACTGTGAGTTGTCAGTAGGGATAAGAATTGTCCTGAGCTCAGGAATTCTTCTGTTCTCTGCTTTTACCAATATTTGGTTTGCTCATGTGGTGTGGTCACCATACTAAAACGGTGTTATGGCTGAAGTTAGCCACTCTCGTTTGAGGGACAAGTTGTTTATGCATCAGCTGTCTCTTGGGTCTGCATTTCCATGGCACATGGGCAACTCCATCCTTTTTGACTCTTCTAAATGCCCAAAAGAGAGGTGTCATGCTTGGGGGTTAAGATGTTTGTACTCCATAAAGAACATACAAGGATGTTCACTGCTGGCCTTTTTTTTTTTTTTTTGAGACAGGGTCTCACTGTGTCTCCTAGCTGGAGTGCAGTGGCACGATCTCGGCTCCCTGCAACCTCTGCCTCCTGGGTTCAAGCGATTCTCCTGCCTCAGCCTCCCAACTGGCTGGGATTACAGGTGTCCACCACTATGGCTGGCTAATTTTTGTATTTTTAGTAGAGATGGGCTTTTGCCCTGTTGGCCACACTGGTCTCGAACTCCTGACCTCAGGTGATCTGCCCGCTTTGGCCTCTCAAAGTGCTGGGATTACAAGCGTGAGCCACTGCACCTGGCCTGCTGAATTGTTTATAATGGCAAAAAGTAGGAAACTTCCCAATGTCTATGAGTAGGGCCATAGCTATTATGTCGAACTACATGAAACTGCCGTTTTTCTTTTTCTTTTTTTTTTTTTTTTTTTGAGACGGAGTCTGGCTCTGTCGCCCAGGCTGGAGCGCAGTGGCCGGATCTCAGCTCACTGCAAACTCCGCCTCCCAGGTTCACGCCATTCTCCTGCCTCAGCCTCCTGAGTAGCTGGGATTACAGGCGCCCGCCACCTCGCCCGGCTAGTTTTTTTTTTTTTGTTTGTTTTTTGTTTTTGTATTTTTTAGTAGAGACGGGGTTTCACTGTGTTAGCCAGGATGGTCTCGATCTCCTGACCTCGTGATCCACCCATCTCGGCCTCCCAAAGTGCTGGGATTACAGGCTTGAGCCACGGCGCCCGGCCGAAACTGCCGTTTTTCTGGGCCAAAAATGGGGAGTGATCATTAACTTCATGATTCAACCTGATACGTTTACATAGTGCTAACTATGTTGCAGTTTCAAGCTTTTATGAAGAAAGTGATGTAGAAACTGGAAGCTGTTCAGTGCAAGGCAGCTGAACCCTGCTCCTGCTCCATTTGTCATAGTTACTATCATCTCAGATAATATGGAGCTCATGTCAGCAGTGCAAGTGGTGGGTGCACAGAGACAATCTGGAAGTAAACATGCTGATCTGAACAGCAGTAATCCTGGGGGACATGAGGGTGGGACTGAATTACAGAGGACTCATTTTCTAAATCATGTATTTTATGATACTTGAATTTTTTTGAAATGGGCATTTATTTTATAACATGTTATAATGTACTTTTTTTAAAAAGTCATTTTGTAATATTTGAATTTTTACATTTGTTGTATAATCGAGAAAAGCAATAAAGATTTTTGAGAAAAAAAGAAAAATGGCACTGATAGAGTTGCTTGTCTCGGGGTTACTAAAACCTTCTATTTATAAGAAAACACAACATATGTGAAGTGCAGTAAAGCAAAGTGCAATAAGGTGAGGTATGCCTGTGAGTACATATGTTGATGATAAAGGGACCCAGGATTCTCACTGCCGGAAAAGGGAGTTACATATGTGAAAAGGAAGAAAAGCTTGTGGTGGTGGAATGGAATTGGAGGTACTGGTGTGAACTCATGGTTTTTAAAATGTATTGATAGACCTAGAAATAGATATAGATGTAAATGTGGATGTGTGTGTATCTGCGTGTACATATTCTCTAGTTCTGTGCACTGAGGAGGCCTGGAAACATTGCCACTCCTTAGTAATTAGCACACTTAGAAGCCAGGTCTTATTTTCTAAATACAGATATTCACTGAAAGGACCCAGAGCTCAGAGCAATGGCTGATTCCAGGGCGGGAGGAGAGAAAGTATAAGATGAACTTGGAACATATTATTGTGCCAGAAAGTAAAGAAGTGCTGAAAGAATAATGGGAACATATTTCAAAGGACACAGAGTCAGTTTGCAAGGACTCCTGCTAGGGCAATTTGAGCATCAAAATAAATAATGACAGTAATAGATGATAGTCACCTGAGTAAAATGAAAATCCATGAGTGTAAACTGATATAAATAAGTGAAATAATAAATGGGTAGAAAAGAAAGCTTTTTGATGCAATCATTTGCTGAATTATAGAAAAATTACCATTTGAGAATCATCATAGTAATATTTAATTCAGCTAAGGAACATCAAAAAATGCTAACATTAGTCTGGGCACAGTGGCTAACACCTGTAATCCCACCACTTTGGGAGGCTGAGGTGGGAGGACCACTTGAGGCCAAGAGTTTGAGATCAACCTGGGCAACATAATGAGACCCCATCCCCATCCCTAAAAAAAAAAAAGAAAAAGAGCCGAGTAGTCCCAGCTATTCAGGAGGCTGAGGCAGGAGGATCGCTTGAGCCCAGGATGTGGAGCCTGCAATGAGCTATGATTGTGCTGCCCACTGTACTCCATCCACCCTGGGTGACACAGTGAGACTCCCATCTCAATCAAAAAGAGAAAATTCAAAAAAAAAGGAGGATGCTAATACTAAGTTTAAAGTACTTATCCTCAAAGTACTTATTTGTTGCAAAGGGGGAAAGAGTGTCTTTGTAGTAGAGAAATCTGGCAGATGCCACCTTAGTCAAGGCGTCTAACATTATCGATAATGGGGCAAACTGAAATAATGTGTTACTTGATAGGCTGAAATAAGAACACAGCATTACTTTTGTGATGTTCCTGCCAAAGGTGCATAACCTGAATATAATTTATTGATTAAATTCACATGAGGAAACAGAAGATAAACCCAAACAGAGGGGCTGTTCTGCATCATTATAGGCATTATACCTTCAGAAATGTCAAGAACATGAATGTTAAAGAACAGCTTTAATATTATTCCAGTTTGAGGAAGAATAAAGAGATATGCCACCTAAATGCAATTCTTCATTAATAGGCATAATTGCATTATCTGTAAGAACAGTGATGGTGTTGGCAGTCAGAATTTTAAAGAGCCTACGCAATCAATGGAGAACATGTCATGTAAGGGGATTTTCTGGTAAGTCCAAACAATTATTGAGACAATTGGGAAAATCTGAATGGATTTTTTTAGACCAGGTAGAGATAGTAATGTATGAGTGCTCATTTCCTGATCTTGATAGTTGTATTGTAATTATTTTAAGAATATTGTCTTTGTAGGAAGTACACTAGGGTAATAAACTAGTCAGCAATTTACTATAAAGTGATTCAAGGAAAAAATTCTTCTTTTTCATTCTTGCAGCCTTATGTAAGTTTAAAATTATTTCAGAGTAAAGACAGAAGTTAAGGACTGCCTAACAAATTATAGCTAATGCAATGGATATTGGCTTTTCTGTTAGCCTATTGACAGGAGAGTGAAACAACCAAAATTTTGGGGGGTTTTCAAAACACTCCTGCCCCCAACATGACTTATTCTCTCTGATTGTGTTCTCTATTGATTGTATAGGCTCTTTAAAATTCTGATTGCTGACATCTTTGTTCTGTGTAATAAGCAGATTAAGCCCCTTGATTAACAAATACGGAGTGCCTAGCATGTCCTCTTCCTTTATTGCTATAGAAAGAATATACAAGACCAAATTCCTGATCTCAAAGACTTTATAGTAAAGTTGGAAGATAGGTATAATTTGGGAAAGAGTATGGAGGAAAAAAGTTAATTCCTGTTAGAAGCAAAGATATGGAGTCAGCAATGAACATGGCCATATGTACTTAAGACTGAGGAGCTGACTAGAATGGAAGGTCTGTTGACTAGGTAGTCTGGAACCAATTTCTGGAAGGTCTTGAAAGTTAGATAGATGAAGTCGAACTGCATGTGATAGACAATGGGAAGCTTTCCATTTTTTAATGGGAGAGTGACTTGAATGTGATACATTGAGGAAAATGAAGAAAAGCATTGAAACGTAGGGTGAATTGAAGGGAAGAAAGTTCTGACAGCAGGGCAGATCAGCTGGAGGCCGCTAGGTTTTAGTAGATGTCAGTTGAGAATCTGGTTAGGGTGAAGATAGCAGGGATGAAGAAGAATAAAGCCAGAGACACTTTTAAAGGAAGAAACACCTGAAGATGGTGGTTGATTAAGCTGGGGATAAAACCAAAGTTCACAGTCATTTATCACTGTAAAATCTCTAGCCTTGGAAATTATAAGTAGGGTATTGGAAGGGAGGGCTTTCCGATGATAGGATAGAAGTGAATTTTTTTAGGCCGGGTGCAGTGGCTCATGCCTATAATCTAGCACTTTGGGAGGCTGAGGCGGGTGGATTGCTTGAGCTCAGGAGTTCGAGACCAGCCTGGGCAACATAGCGAAACCCTGTCTCTACTAAAATACAAAAAATTGGCCGGGCTTGGTGGCGTGTGCCTGTAATCCCAGCTACTCAGGAGGCTGAGGCAGAAGAATTGCTAGAACCCAGGAAGCAGAAGTTGCAGTGAGTCGAGATCGGGCCACTGCGCTCTCCAGCCTGGGCGATATAACAAGACTCCGTCTCAAAAGAAAAAAAAAGAGTGAATTTTTTAGGAGCATCTGCTGCCATGGCAGTTTTGGAGATGTCCAAATGGACATGGCCTGTCTTATGTGTTACAAACATGAGATTATTAGTTCTAAGAGGAATTACAGTTGGGTTAGGGGATTTTCACATTACAAACCAACACAAACTCTCTCTACAGCCATTGAAAAGGGCTAACAATTTATATCTCTAAGGGTCAGAGAATAGTTTAGATTTCTGTTGTTGATGGGCTTAAAAAAACTTTATGTTCATAAAAAGGCTACTTCATTTCATTATACATCTGTTATGTTTTCACTATTTTGGCATGTAAGACCCTAGAGAAAAAAATATATTACTTTCTGTCAGTGAAAGTTTAACATCCAAGAGTGATTTTTATGTGCAGAAAGAACTGGTTACAGTGACTTGAAATACAGATTAATATTCAGTTCTTTATATAAAACATAATTTTTTCCTAATTCTTTAAATTCAGTTTTAAAGTTCTATTAAACTATGCATCTAGTGAAATAATAATCTCCTTTGTTTTTACCATCTTTGGATTAATTGAAGTTGAACTCTTCTGAAACAATTCCATTTACAAACATAGCCAAATTCTCTTAAATATTTTCAATTGTATTTATACATTTTGTGTGTTCAATTTTATTTTGAAGTATTTATATGGTAAGTTTATGATTCTAAGAAGTAATTTTTTTCAACCTGAAATCACAAATCTAAATCAATTATGCATTATACCTAGAATCCTAAACCTAATTTTTTAAAACCTCTGTTAGCCAGATTATCTTATACATTACAAACTCTAACCAACAGAATGTATGGAATGTACCAATGTTTTCAGAACTTTTAAAAGTTGACACATTCACTTATTTATACTCTGGGTTTAACTTCCTTTATCATATCTAAATTTAACTACATTTTTCTGGGATCGAAAAGACATTTCTAGGAGAAGCAAATTTAACAAGCTGCAGTTACTAGGTTGGCAATTCAGTAGTTATGTGGTTCCTTATCTGAGGGTTCACACTTCCAGGTGATTTTTCCTGAGCCATAGATGGACATATTTAGTTAAACATTTTGTGTCAGTAGAGGTCCCAAAGCCACTCACTTACCTTACTTTTCCTCTTGATTTGGGTAGGTAAAAGATTGCATCTTCAGTAAGATTGCAACCAGTTTGCTTCAGCTCACTCCTTTGTTGCCTAATTGAATTCTGCATCTCTCGGATGACTTTTCAGTGTCTTTTTGCCTTTTGGCGCGTAAAGACATTTTAAAGTCCTCACATTGTATTCTGAGTTTCTCTCATGTTCCAGTTCTCTATGCTTTATATCATGCCAATAATCTTTTAAATTTTGAGCAGTGGTATCTTGTGCAGATGTATATGCATTAAAAGTACATGTATTCAACAATTACTTATGTAGTACCTCTTATGTGCAAGGCACTGTTTTAAACACCAGGATACAGCAGTGAACAGAGCAGATTGAGTCCCTCCCCTCATGAAATGTTTAGTTTTAGAGACTGGTAATAAATATATAAACAAAGAGGTATATTATGTTATAGGAGAACAAGTCTATAAAAGAAGAATTAAGCAGGGTAAAAACTAGAGACTGATAGCGCTTGCTATTTTAATTAGGCCTCTCTGAGAGAGTGATCTTTGAAGACAAACATAAATGAAATGAGGATACAGGCCAAGCAGTATTTAGGAGAAGAACATTTCAGGTAGAGGAATCTTGAAGTACAAAGGCCTTGAGGCACAAGCAGGCTTGACTGAATTGGCCTCCTAGGAAGGGAGCCACTGTGGCTGTAGTACAGTGAGTGAAGGAGAAAAGACTGGCTTTTTCTCTAAGAATTATGAAACTTTGAGCAGAGTGACCTATCTTAAAAGAATCAGTTTACTCTGCCTTGAAGTGTGGAGAATAGACTTCATTTGCATAGGAGGGCACAAGTGGAAGCAGGGTGGCTAGTAGGTGCTGTGTGGTAGTTGAGGTGAAAATATGATAAGGCTTGGACAGGGCTGGTGATGAGAACCAGTTGGATTCAGGGTATATTCTCAAGATAGAATCAACAGGCTCTGCTGAGGAGTCAAGGTTTCTGGCTTTCATAACTGGGGGAATAAAAGTGCCATTTACTGAGATGGGGGACATGGGGAGGAGCAGTTTGGGGATGGGAGAAGTTAAGTGTCAGACCTGGTTAAGTTTGAGATACCTATTTGATAGCTAAGTAGAGATGTTGAGTAAACAGTTGGATATGTGAATCTGGAGTTCTGTGAAAGTTTGGAGTTTAAGTTAAAATTTGGGGTATGACCTATTTCTTATTTTCAGAAGAAACTCTTAACACCATAATTAATACAGAGTTAACTTTTATTACAGGAAAAACCATATGGCATAGTTGAAAGGAAGGCCAGAATATTCCCTGTAAGTCTTAAAACTTCTGATTTTTCTTTTGTTTATTGTTTTTCTCTCTCCTTTTCCTCCCCTTCCAAGCAATTATTAGATTAAGATGTTCTTTCCTTCTCACTTTCAGTTTAAGTCCCTGTTTTGTGTGTGCTTGTTAAAAAAAAAAAAAAAAAAGAGCGTAAGGTAACAATTACAGTTCAAATGGGAAGTGAGCACATTTATTTTCAACCTGGCTGTAAAACGTGTTTTGTGACCTTGATTGTCCTAAAGGGAGTTGAAAGTACCAAAAGTTTTTCACTGTGTCCTGTTTCATGTTGGGTAAAGAGCTTAGGGCACGAGCCTAAGCAAATATCCATGCATGGTGACAGCAACTGAATTTCTGTTATTAATTCAAAACTCTCATGTCCTGTGGCTTTGTACTTCATTTTCAAGATTTGACCTTAAGTTCTCCATCTGTGAATTTAACATCCACTAGTGGGTGTTTTAAATTTTATACTATGGGCTGGGCGCAGTGGCTCATGCCTATAATCCCAGCACTTTGGGAGTCCGAGGTGGGTGGATCATGAGGTCAAGAGATTGAGACCATCTTGGCTAACACGGTGAAACCTTGTCTCTACTAAAAATACAAAAAATTAGCCGGGCGTGGTGGTGGGCGCCTGGAGTCCCAGCTGCTTGGGAGGCTGAGGCAGGAGAATGGTGTGAACCCGAGAGGCGGAGCTTATAGTGAGCCGAGATCACGCCACTGCACTCCAGCCTGGGCGACAGAGCGATACTCTGTCTCAAACAAAAAAAAAAAAAAAATTTTATACTATGAATGTGTGAGCTATAGTACTAATTTGAAATGAATTATTTTACCATTAAAAGATGACTCAGTAGTTGGTATTTTTACTAGCCATTTATGAGGCTATTATTTAGCATAGTAGAATACATACTATGTTGTCTATTTCTAGTCACAGATGATGAATGAACTGTCATAACTCAAAATTCCTTAATTTAAATAACAAAACAGTGTGATTCTTGCTTTAATCAAATGACTTAGTCACAGTAATCATTATCTGTTGCAACAAAGGAATTTTAGGAAGGGCCACCAAAACTGGCCAACTGTCCCAGTTGGAACGCTGCTTTAGAAAATAGCTGGGGGAGTGGCCAGGCACGGTGGCTCATGCCTGTAATCCCAGCACTTTGGGAGGCTGAGGTGGGTGGATCACGAGGTCAGGAGTTCGAGACCAGCCTGGCCAACATGGTGAAACCCCATCTCTATTAAAAATAAAAAAATTACCGTGCGTGGTGGCGGGTGCCTGTAATCACAGCTACTGGGGAGGCTGAGGCAGGAGAATTACTTGAAACTGGAAGGCGGAGGTTGCAGTGAGCCGAGA
>NW_012116055.1:806407-816064 GCF_000951035.1 Colobus angolensis palliatus
CCATCTCTACTGAAAAAAAAAAAATACAAAAATAAGCCAGGTGTGGTGGTGCACGCCTGTAATCCCAGCTACCTGGAGCCTGAGGCACAAGAATTGCTTGAACCTGGAAGGCGGAAGTTGCAGTGTGCGGAGATTGTGCCACTATACTCCAGCCTGGGTCACAGAATGAGACTCTGTCTCGGGGGAAAAAAAAAAAGAAGTAGGGGCCGGGCATGGTGGCTCACACCTGTAATCCCAGCACTTTGAGAGGCAGAGGCAGGTGGGTCACCTGAGGTCAGGATTTTGAGACCAGCCTGGCCAATATGGTGAAACTCCATCTCTACTATTAATAAAAATACAAAAATTAGCTGGGCATGGTGGTGCATGCCTGTAATCCTAGCTACTGGGGAGGCTGAGGCACAAGAATCGCCTGAACCTGGGAGGCACAGGTTGCAGTGAGCCAAGATTGTGCCACTGCACTCCAGCCTGAGCGACAGAGCACCCTGCCTCTCAAAAAAAAAAAAAAAAAAGTAGGGGATTTCTCCTTTTGTTTTATTGTGTAACACTGATGTGTGTTATAGCCTAGATAGTCTCAAAATAGGAAATTATCTTGCTGGTTTTACCAGTTGGGCAATTTATATTTATTTAGTCTTTCATTTATTCCATTTAAATGTTAACTTATTTTGCCATTACTGTTCAAAGGAAAAGGAGAGCTCTATTCAGAAGACCATATCAGGGATCCTGTAGCATTTCTCGTATTTCTGTATTTTTTGCCACTGTGGTTCTTTCCTGTTTCTGTGCCATGACCCCTTTGAGGAACTGAAGAATGCTCATTGTATGTATGTTTAGAATAGGACAAGTAATAACAAACTTCCAAATCCCAGTGGCTTAACAAAACAGAGGTTTATTTCTTGTTGACATCACAAAATACTGTGGATCAGGTGATCCTCCTCAATCTAATAGCTGTGCCTTTCGAATATGAGGTTCCCAGATCGTGATAGAGAGGGCAGGATGTCTCGGGATGACTTTTAGGGTCTAAGCTTAGAAGTAGCTCACATCACTTCTGCTCAAATTCTGTTAGCTAAAACTCACTGTCATCTTCCCAGATACTATCTGTGTGCTCTTTGCTATTTCCCAGGCCCCTGTTCATGGAGTTTCTGCTACATTCCATATTTCTAGCTCACATCACTTCTGCTCAAATTCTGTTAGCTAAAACTCACTGTCATCTTCCCAGATACTATCTGTGTGCTCTTTGCTATTTCCCAGGCCCCTGTTCATGGAGTTTCTGCTACATTCCATATTTCTAGTCACCAAACAGCTTTTTGCTTCTTTCTTTACCCATGCATAACACACTTAGTCCCTCTCCTTAGGGAGAAATCCCCAAGTCCCATTCCATCACTGCACCCAGCCTCAAATCCATGATCTCCAGATGATGTACAATAGTATGTTAGGTTTAGACATGACTTCTGTTGATCTGAGGATCGGTGAACTAAGACAGGTTAACTGTATCCTTGTTCCCCAACCACACCCATTGTTCAGTGGTATAATTTGGATAGCATAGTAGTCACTGATTCTCAGCAATTCTGAAGTCTCACTCCTAACCCCTGTGTGTGAGAAATTACTTGAATGGGCACTGATTTTGTTTTCTTGAAAGAACACCTTTGTCCATAGTTCTTCCGGGTTCCTGGTTCTGTCCAGGGGGTTTGTTCTTTTCATTATCTACCTAGACCACATCTAAGTGGTATTGGGAAGCATGCCCTCCTTAGGTGCTGTATGGGCTTCAAAATCTGCCACCTGCTTGCAGGAGGTTGAATGCCAGAGGTGGTTTTAATTTCAGACATTCTGGCAGGATTTTGTAAACTATATGTTTGGTTTCTTTGTCCATCCATTTCCCTTAACATTTGGAAGCATGAAAAGAAAAATATTTGATAGGCATCTAATGTGTTTACTTCTAGTCAGTTTCTCATGCCAGTATCTGTTTTTCCTATACATAGTTACCGGCTTCTCTCATTTCTTTGTCCTTATGCATCTGCCTCTCTCACCTCATTGGCAGCTATGTGGAGGCCATCTGAGGCAGACTGGGTCAAAGGCTACCTTCATTTTTTTTTTTTTTTTTGAGACAGTCTCGCTCTGTCGTGCAGGCTGGAGTGCAGTGGCCGGATCTCAGCTCACTGCAAGCTCCGCCTCCCGGGTTTATGCCATTCTCCTGCCTCAGCCTCCCGAGTAGCTGGGACTACAGGTGTCCGCCACCTCGCTCGGCTAGATTTTTGTATTTTTTAGTAGAGACGGGGTTTCACCGTGTTAGCCAGCATGGTCTTGATCTCCTGATCTCGTGATCCGCCCGTCTCAGCCTCCCAAAGTGCTGGGATTACAGGCTTGAGCCACCGTACCTGGCCAAGCTACCTTCATTTTAAACTGATCTTTGCCATAGTGCTGTGTCCCTCTGTTTGAATTTTATTGGGCTTCTGTTGCTTAGATCTCTTGTGTTAACTTACTGTTCAGGAATTCTGAAGTAGTCTGATTTTCCAGTACCACAAGCTCCTGATTTTTTATTTATTTTTAAGATAGAGGGTCCCACTCTTACCCAGCCTGGTTTTGAACTCTAGGCCTCAAGCAGTCCTCCTGCCTTGGACTCTCAAAGTGCTGGGATTACAGGCATGAGCCACCATGACTGGCCCGAATTTTTAGATTTTATTAACTTTTTTTTTTTTTTTTTGGTCAGGAACAGAAAGTCACCAGCGTGGACCAAAGGTGTTCTCTCTTCCTTTCCATTTTTATGTCTCCTCTCAAATCAGCCACTTTTTTCCTGAGCTCATGCTTCTTAAAGTACATTCCCAAGGCAGCCAATAGGATCCAAACACATACTATAAACTTTTTTTCTAGCTACTTCTTTTAGAACCTCAAGTTCATTAGGCAGTCTGCTTCCAAGTTATAGGACATATTTTGCTAAATAGTTTGCCACTGCCTTTTGTTTCCATTTTTATCTTTGCTACCAGACTGCTAAGCCAGTGCCCTATAGCTTGATTTTTATTACAGCAGCATTAGTGCCACTTCAAGGCACTGATTTCTGTTGGGATAATGCTAGCTATGAAAACAAATTGTTGCCCAAATGTATAATGGCTTAAACATAATACATTTTTTCATTGGATTATAATCCTGAGCAGTACCAGTCAGGGAATGGCAGGGATTGGGGTGGGGATGGGGACAATTCTACTCTTCCCAGTCATTCAGGGACTGGCAGGCTAATAGAATCTGTTATCTTAAACACATGGCTGAAACTGAAATTGAATAATCTTAAAACTATACAGCTTGTCAGTGGAGGTCCCAAGATTCTTACCACTTGGTTCTGGCTTCAAAGCCCATGCCTTTTTTTTTTTTTTTTGGAGACGGAGTCTAGCTCTGTCGCCCAGGCTGGAGTGTAGCCGGATCTCATCCCAGGTTTACGCCATTCTCCTGCCTCAGCCTCCCGAGTAGCTGGGACTACAGGCGCCCGCCATCTCGCCCGGCTAGTTTTTGTATTTTTTAGTAGAGACGGGGTTTCACCGTGTAGCTCAGGATGGTCTCGATCTCCTGACCTCGTGATCCACCTGTCTCGGCCTCCCAAAGTGCCGGGATTACAGGCTTGAGCCACCGCGCCCGGCCTAGCCCATGCCTTTTTGCCCACACGCTATATCAAGAATTGAAAAGACACCTGGACCAGTTACCTAGCCAAAGTTTGTATTCTGTATTCAATATGTAAGCCAATCAGAAAACTGGTGATTGCTTAACACATTCAGTTGCTGGGGGTACATTACCTCCTTATCTGCAACTGCAGATGTTTCCTTGCAACTTGTTTCTGGGGCCTCCATTTATTGGGGCCATACAAAATAAAAGATTATCCCCTTTATCCCTTAGAGAACACAATTTTCGTGCCCTTTTCGATTATTTTGTTTCTGAGTGAAAATTTCCCTATTATTTCACTGTACCTGAAGATTTTGAATACTGATTGTTCAGATTTAGACAGCTTCTACTTTGTCTAGGGTCCTTTTAAAGGGAACGCCAGAACTCAAGTACATTTTCCATGTGAGATGTGATAAACATGGAACAGAATAGAACTATCACCTCTGTAGACTTAAGATTTTTCTGCTAACTATCTTTGTTTTCCTAGGGTGATACAATTCTGGAGACTGGAGAAGTAATTCCACCGATGAAAGAATTTCCTGATCAACATCATTAAAGATTATGTAAAAACTTAAAAGGCTTATGAGCCTAAATTTGTTCCTATATTACCATATTTACTGAATTTTCTGGAAAAGTAACTTTAATAAAGTTTAATCTCAGAAATTGTCATATTTCTTTTCCAGCATTGTACAATTTGAGACTCTTTGAGTAATTTAACAATAAGTAAAAAGTGGACATGCTAAAAAAATATGAGAGACCACCTACTTTTTCTGGTCATTCTTGACTTGGAAAACAGGGTATCGAAAAGTATTTAGTTACGTGTTAGTTTTTTTTTTTTTTCCTTATACAATACTTACTCTAATTTGGTATCAGGGTATGCAACAGTGAATTATCGCAATAAACAAATATAAGAACAGAAATTCCATGCACTTGTTTTAAGGAAATCTTTCTGGCTGGGCGCGGTGGCTCATGCCTGTAATCTCAGCACTTTGGGAGGCCAAGGCGGGCAGATCACGAGGTCAGGAGATCAAGACCATCCTGGCGAACATGGTGAAACCCCGTCTCTACTAAAAATACAAAAAAATTAGCCGGGCATGGTGGCGGGCGCCTGTAGTCCCAGCTACTAGGGAGGCTGGGGCAGGAGAATGGTGTGAACCCGGAAGGCAGAGCTTGCAGTGAGCTGAGCTAGTGCCACTGACTGCACTCCAGCCTGGGTGACAGAGCGAGACTCTGTACCCCCCCAAAAAAGGAAGTCTTTCCGAGTCATTTTTAAAGAATTTAGAAACTTGATTGAAAAGCTTATTTGCTGTTAATTTTGTCATGAGAATGTAAAATACCAAAATTTCTAAGTTAAAAATTTGCATATTAGTGCTTGTTATAAAAGATAATGCAAAAATAAACTTGGGAACTTTGCATTATGAATTTTATTTTTAAATCTACATAAGCATAAGGGAAAGAACTGTATTTTCAAAGAATTAAATCCAGAGGAGTTACAAATTTTCATTGGTCCCAAAGATTTTGTCTGGGTATTTCTTCCTTAGCTGTCGTCTTGCAGACACCATTGAAGCATAGATGATGCAGCCCCAGTTGATTAAAACGATGGCAAGCAGCAACTAAACCAAAAACCACAAGAGGTGTGAAATGTGCCTGATATTTCTGCAAATTTGCATACTAGTGCTTGTTATAAAGGATAATGCAAAAATAAACTTGGGAACTTTGCATTATGAATTTTACTTTTAAATCTACCTAAGCATGAGGGAAAGAACTGTATTTTCAGAGAAGTAAATCCAGAGGAGTTACAAATTTTCATTCGTCCCAAATATTTTGTCTGGGTATTTCTTCCTTAGCTGTCGTCTTGCAGACACCATTGAAGCATAGATGATGTAGCCCCAGGAGATTAAAACGATGACAAGCAGCAACTAAACCAAAAACCACAAGAGGTGTGAAATGTGCCTGATATTTCCCCCCGCCGTCAGGTTACCGTGTGCCACTGCTAAGGTGGGAATTAAAGTAACAAAGTCGAATAAATGGGGTTCCAGTGGCGGGTACACCCAGCTGCCCTTACGTAAGAAGCGGAAGATCGTATCCTCCAGGAAGAGGCGGAGTCGAGGTGAGGGAGTGAAATGCTTAATTCAGGAATGGATTTTGGAGTTTCTGGGTGCTGAAGAAATAGAGACTTTCTGCCTGCAGGCCCAGTGAGTCGACACGGTGGGGGCCCGCGAGCCACGGGACTTACCACAGAATAAATCCAGTCCAGCGTGCGACGACTCACTGGCTTCATGGTAAGGAGGCGGCAGCGGTCCGCGGGAGCTGGCGGGAGTTGCGGGCTTTACAGTAACCTCCCAGGCCGTGGCTGCCTGGCGGCAGCAGCCATCTTTTAGCCGGGCTGAAGCGCCCGCCCACTCGCTTCGTGCAGAGCTGTCGCCGGCCTCTTCCGCCCGGAGTTGGGGGGGCGGGATCACGTGATCGGGGGCCTTGCCCGCCTTTTAGAGGGGAATAAACGAGAAAATGTTAAAAATTGCTTTTTTTCTCTTTTTTTTGCCAATTAGAGAGGTAGGAGATAGGCGTACCTCCACTGGTTTTCTTTCTAGTTGCAATGCAGTATTAATGCAGGATAAGGTGCTGTCGTGTCCATTTAAAAGTTTATTTGAAAAACAATCCACGTTTTAAATATTACGTCGGGGTCTAAAGCTGAAAGAATTAATGGTTTCTCCCCCGGCCCCCCCCCACGCCTCTCCGCATCTGATACCACACGATTTAGATGAACGTTCGCCTGTTCATCTTTCACGTAAAAATACCACCCACTCTTTTATATCTGACAAATCGTTGTGGGAACCCCTGTAAATCGAACCGTTCTTCAGAAATGTATAGCATGATGTATATCTCTAAGAAGAAATATGTGGGACGCGTTACCCGCCATAATGTACCAGTCAAGCAACAAGTGTTTTCTGAGCGTGTCTGAGGTTCTTGAACGGCCGCGCATGAGATCCTGAGCCCCGAGCACGGCAGTTTGGCTGGCAAGCGTACCAGATTCAACTCTAGAATGTTTGGGACGCTCACATTTGAGGCCTGAGTAGAATCTGGCAACGGGCCGCTTTAGGCTCTAGACGTTCATTACACCTTGCAGTTATCTTAAGAGTTTTAGTCTAGATTTCAGGGAGTGGGAAGGGGAAGAGCGGAGAAAAACGTGGTCTGTTTAGGGAAGAGTCCAGGCCCTGTTTTGTTAGGTTGTGCTGTTTCTCCCCAGCCTAGAGGGGATCCCTCTCTGAAGACTTTATAGGATACTGGTTGGGCTCTGGTTTTGGATCCCGTTGACTCCCGGTGTTGCTTCCGGGAGGCGTACAACAGGAGGTGAGAGACTTCAACTCCGTGTAAACAGTTCCCTTATCTAGACACTAGAGACAATTTCGTAAGTTCCCGCAGAGTTTGGTGAGGTTGAAACGATATCGAACTAGTTGTGTTTTCCGGGTAAGTTAGGGGCGAACATTAAGTCAGTGTCCCCAGCGGCTGAGTACCAGTAACAAGATGGGGAGGGTCGCGCTGCCCTCATCCCAAGTCTGGAGCGGCGGGGGAGGGGCCGCGTTTCGGCAGGCGCGCTGAGCCCCGCCCTCGGGGCCGGCGCCCATCTGCTGCGCATGCGTGGCGAAGGCGGGTGTTGTGTTTTGACGCGCCGGGAGCTGATGGGTGGGTCTCACTCTCTGCCCTGCTTCCGAGCTGCCATTGGTGATGAGCGCTTTGCGTCACAGGGGTCGCAGCCGCCGCTGGGGTCTCCGCTGTCTCGCGAGGAGGGTGAAGCGCCCCCGCCTGCTCCCGCTTCGGAGGGTAGGCGGAGAAGTCGCCGGGTACGCCTTCGCGGATCCTGCAGTCACCGACCTAGCTTTCTGGGCTGCCGGGAGCTCGTGGCGAGCGTCCCAGCCAGGCCTGCGCCGGCATCCTCTGAGGTGAGTGAGATTCGGAACAATGGGACTTGGGGGTCGTAAGGGTCGGATGAGCTGGCGCGCCCGCCTGGAGCGGCGCCTCGGGACCCGAGGGCTGCGGTCTTGGCCTGCGGGGCCGTCCGGGCCTCGGCGGGCCAGGGCCAGGGTTCCCGGGCGGCTTCTGCGCGCACCTGTGGATTGGTGCGGGCGGGCGAGGGTTGCGCTTCCCACAAGCGCTCCCGAGGGGCGCGAGTCTGCCCGTGTACTGGAAAGAGCTTGGTCTCAGGGAAAAACGAAAAAGCAATGAGACTGAATCGTGGCGTCACCCTTACAGGATATGTGACCTTGCCTAGGTCCCCTAAGCCCCTGAGCCTGTCTGTAAAATGGGAATAACAATATTTAAGTTCGTTGTAGTTATGTAATGCTCATGGTGCCTATCTTAGGTCTGTCTAGTGGCAATTCTGAACCAAAGCAAACGACCATCACCGTGGCTTTTGGACTCGTCTGTGCTGTGTTAAACATTCTGAGCAGAAATTGCCCGTGACTTGTTCATACATCCAGTTACTGCAGCTTTCCTCATGGGTTGCTGATTGTAGGCTGGAAGGGGGCAGTGCTGAGATGAGCCACATAGTAATTTAAGAGGAAAACGGAGTAGACCTTTTGATAGGTAATTTTCAAGATTATTTAAGATAAATTGAGAAACAACTGCCCGAGATTTTAGTAGTGGTGAGAACTTTCTGGGTTTTGTCCTTGAAATGCAAAGAAAGCTATACAATCAGCTAAAATCAATCATGCTTGTCTGGAATGAGTGGTTTTAGAGGGGAACGGTTCCCAACCAATTCTTATTGCAGGAATTGGAATTAAATTTGATAGGATCTGGTCAGTAGATCCCATAACTTTTGTATCTTCTTTTGGAATTGATTAAAATGCAGTTCAGAGAGGTACAGTGATTTCTTTAAGGTGGCAAGAGGTAGGAACCAGTTTATTTTTAATACTTGGGTGATCTATTTCATCTCGTGAACCCTGTTTAGTCACTTTGCCTAGAAATATTAAGTATAATAATTATATTAAGTATGATGATTGTTTGGTTGTTACAGACTATCCTCTGTCTGGGCCCTTATAGTCAGTTATGGGTGATGAGCTACCAAAATTCACTTCGTGTTCACGTAACATAGAGAAGTGTTGAGTTCTTACTGTGCACCAAGCACTGTGCTAAGGGTTTTCATGAAATATGTTCCGTCACACAACCACCTTTTCAATTCCATTTTAGAACTGAGAAAACGTGAGATTTTGAGAAATAACTTCCTCCAGATCACACACCTAATAAGTGGTGGTGATTCTCAGCCTTGGCTCTGCGTCAGAGTTAACATCACTCCTGCAAATGTAATCAGCAGATGATTAAATTTTATATACAGTGTATGCCATAGATAACTTTTGTAATAAGTCTGACTTTAATTGCACAGAGTAGTTCTACTTCATTTATATCATTGTGCAGTTTTTCAAATATCCAGTCTTCTGAAATGTAGATTCGAGCTTCCTGATTCTTTATCTCCCCCATCCATTTTCCCTAGATGTGTGTCCGTATTATCTAAAATTTCCCTGAATTGTGACATGAAGGGTTCTTATCCTTGTTAAAACCAGATTTGAGGATTTGGAAAAGGGAAGTTTTGGCTAAGTCAGTTTATACTAAAGATGGTGAACTTCATTTAGGATTTGGGAGACAGTTTAGAAAGTGCAACTGGAAGAACTGATTGTCTCCTGTGAGGAAATGAATAGTCCTAATTCCTAGAGTGCTAGGATGGAGAAACCTTTACATAGGCTTCTTACAGAACCTGAAGCACTGTGTTTTTCATCAGGTCTACCTTTGCTACTTAAATTCAGAACCTCTCCTGGAAATCAACCACTCTTGTGTGTGTGAGGCAGAGTTTCGCTCTTATTGCCCAGGCTGGAGTGCAGTGGCACAATCTCGGCTCACTGCAACCTCTGCCTCTGGGTTCAAGCGATTCTCCTGCTTCATCCTCCTGAGTAGCTGGGATTCCAGGCATGCGCCACCACGCCCGGCTAATTTTTGTATTTTTAGTAGAGATGGGGTTTCTCCATG
>NW_012116055.1:816429-839556 GCF_000951035.1 Colobus angolensis palliatus
AAAAAAAAAAAAAAAAAAAAAGAGATAACTTTCCTCATAACTTCTGTGTCCGGGTACAAAATCCTTCCAGCTTGAGGAATATCACAATATCCTCTATAATCTATCCCCTAATTACCTCTTCAGCATCATCTCCTGCAAATTTTCTTCTTTCACTTAAAAAAAAGAAAAAAAAAAAAAAGAGATTACATTCCATCCATAAAGTTCACCCGTTTAAAGTTTGTAAGTCAATTATTTTTAGTATATTTACAGAGTTGTACAACCATTACAATAATCTAATTGTAGAACATTTTCACCATCCCAGAAATAAACCTCATTACTGCCCCAGCAGCAGCCACCAGCCTCATTTCATCTCTATAGATTTGCCTATTCTGGACATTTCATATAAAAGGTATCATACAATATGTGGGTTCTTGTGAATTTTTTTTCATTCATTTAGCATAATAAAAAGGTTCATCCATGTTACAACATGGTACCAGTACTTTGTTCCTTTTTATTGCCATAAAATTCCATTGTATGGATAGACCACATTTTATTAATCTGTTAATCAATTGATGGGTATTTGAGTTTCTCCTTTTGAGGTATTACGACTAAAGTTGCTGTGAATATTCATATACAGTTTTTTGTGTGGACAAGTTTTCATTTCCCTTGGGTATATCTAGGTATGTAATTGCTGGGTCATAGTTCGACTTTATTTGCGTTTTAAAAAACATTTTAATTTAGTATTTAGTGATGATTTTGAAGAGCTAATTACTTATTTGATGATTTACATGCATTCCAATTGTTTGATGTTTCTTTTTATTTTTTAAAATAGAAACTGGATCTCACTTTGTTGCCTAGGCTGTCTCAAATTCCTGGCCTCAAGCATCTTCTGCCTTGGCTTTCCAAAGTGATGGGATTACAGGCGTGAGACACCGTGCCCCGCCTCTTTGATGTTTCTGATGAAGACTGTTTGTTTATTTTGAAACGGGGTCTCATTCTGTCACCTAGGCTGGAGTGCAGTGGTGCAATTATGGCTCACTGCAGCTTGGACCTCCCAGGCTCAGTTAATCCTCCTGCCTCAGCCTCCTGAATAACTGGGACTACAGGTGTTCCCATCATGCCTGGCTAAGATTATTCTTTTCAGCTAATGATTCCTGTGTAGAAATATAAGAATGAGTTCTAATTTGTTGTGTTTGTTTTTTTAACCTGTTATGGAGGACATTACCAGTCATTCATTCACCTTTTACTGTCAAAGTGGTTAACAGGCTTATAAAACTAGAGAAGGGAAGGGTAAGGTTTCATTTTTTTTTTTTAAATCATACTTTGTTGAGATTTTATTTGAACTTCAAGTTTACTACCTAATAATTCCCTTTAATACATTCATTTTCAGCTGTAATTTTTATGTGTAATGGAAGTGTTCAGAAAACACAAATTCTATTTCAAAGAACTAAGTGAAGATAACATGTATTAACTTGGAATTCACAGGTATTTTTTCCAAGTCCAGTAATCCTTTCATTATATAGAGGAGAAAACTAAAGTCTAGAGTAATGTGGTTTTCTTCACATTAACTAGAGTTGGTTCTAGGTGAAGCCTGGTCTTCAGTCCAGATCTTTTGATAACCTCTTCGATTCCCTCCCAACTTTTCTCTATCCCTTCCCTCCACCACACACACAGTCTCTGAACTGAAAGGTTTTTCTTTTTATGTGTGTGTTTCTTTAAATTTCCTGAGTGGGCAGATTAAAAAATGCTAAAAGTAGAGGGAAATACTGAGAAGATTCTGCAGTATTAGGGTTTTAGAGTGCTTATGAACAAAAAAGCAGTATGATGTATTTATAATTCTGCTTTTCCAGACCTTCCAGGACAGTGATGATTTTTTGCATTTTCAGTCCAGTAAATAGAAGACTAGAAATACCTGAACCCCTGAAGAAAGACTTGTTTAGCATTAATTGATTCTCTATTAAGTTATGGTTCTGAGAAAGCCAAGATGCCCTAAAGTGAGCAAGTTTAATATGAAAACTATGGTGGAATACTTCTATTTCACAGTCATGAGTTTTTGTTGTGGGTTTTGTTGACTGGTTTTTCTTACAGTTTGTTAAGGCCAATGAGTCTCTTTAGAAAATTACCATTCTGTTATTTGATTAACTTGACCCCAGTTGACTAGTGGTGGAACTTCCTGCGATAAAGGAGATGGAGGAAGATGAATATTAGGCCCCGGGAAATAAAGGGCCTAGTAGTTTTTTGTTGTTGTTTGTTTTGAGACGGAGTTTCACTCTTGTTACCCAGGCTAGAGCGCAATGGCGCAATCTCGGCTCACTGCAACCTCTGCCTCCTGGGTTCAAGGAGTTCTCCTGTCTCAGCCTCCCAAGTAGCTGGGATTACAGGTGCCTGCCACCATGCCCAGCTAATTTTTGTATTCTTAGTAGAGACGGGGTTTCACCATGTTGGCCAGGCTGGTCTTGAACTCCTGACCTCAGGTGATCTGCCTGCTTTGGCCTCCCAAAGTTCTGGATTATAGGCATGAGCCACTGCGCCCGGCCCCCCAATAGTCAATATATTCAAAATTGTTAGTATAAAATGCAGGTTTGGGGTTTATGAGATAAAGCTAAAATGCATACTAGATTTCAGCTCTAGCAAAGTTTTGAGCCAATGTAAACTGATAAAACAAACTCATCTTTAATACTCTAGTCATCCTTATGGGAAAGGATAATAGGGAAGGGGACCAAAAACATGATTTCAAGCTATTTTGTGGCCTGACTTCTGGATTAAAGAAAAAAAGCTAAAGGAAGGCTTATTGGGAATGCTGAAAGGAATTAGAGATAAACTGAATATAATAGTGTAGTAATAACAGTAATACAGTGTAGTAATAATAACAGATAATATTTACTCAGCACCTACTGTGAGCCAGGCACTGCCTCTTGGCTGCTTTTTCATTTATTATTTAATGTTCACTAAAAGTTTCCTGTGCTTTTTTAAAATTAGCTTTCTAAGGTTGAAAAAAGAATCTTTCACTAAAAACCATAGGATTGGTTTAAACAGGCGAACTTTCTGGTATGTAAGTTATATCTCACTAAAGTTGTTTTAGAAAAGTATATATAAAATACTATCACAGATAAATCAGTAGTCTGTACTGTTAGTGGCATATGTATATGAAAGGTATAAAGCCATGCATAGAAATAACATCAACTGAGGACTGTGGTGTTTTTGTGTTCTGTTTTTTAGAGAGATAGGAGGGGAAGATAAGGGCATAAGATAAGTGGTAGATACATGGGTATTTGGTACTTTTTTTTTTTGTCTATGTCAGATATTTCTCAAATTAGGTTTAAAAAGATTAATAGAGTGTTACATAATATTTGAGAACTTTACTATGTACCAGGTGCCTTTTCTAAGGGCTTTTTACATCTTCACAAACCCTGTGAGGCAGATTCTGTTATCACTGACCTGCGGATGAAATTAAAGCACAGAGATACTAACTGGCACATAATCACGCTTGGTAGTGTGGAACCAGGATTCAGTCTTACGAAATCTGACTTCAGAGCTTATGCTTTAAGCACTATATTACTATGCTATAGTGCCCCTTTATAATACAACAGAAGTAATGGGTCACTTAAATATTTTCACCAAAATATGTTTCAAGGTCTTTATTTGCACTTTTGTTGAGACTATTTAGTCATTCGTCTGTTTTCAGGTTACTGATATATTTCTTTCCCTTTTACAGATAATGGCATCAGCTGCTAAGGAATTTAAAATGGACAACTTTTCACCTAAAGCTGGCACTAGCAAATTGCAACAGACAGTACCAGCTGATGCATCTCCTGATTCTAAGTGTCCTATATGCTTGGATAGATTTGATAATGTGTCTTACTTAGATCGCTGCTTACATAAGTTCTGTTTTCGCTGTGTACAGGAGTGGTCAAAAAACAAAGCTGAATGTCCACTATGTAAACAGCCCTTTGATTCTATTTTCCATTCTGTGAGGGCGGAAGATGACTTCAAGGAGTATGTCCTAAGGCCTTCGTATAATGGTTCTTTTGTCACCCCTGATCGACGATTTCGCTACCGTACAACTCTGACAAGGGAACGAAATGCTTCTGTGTATTCACCTAGTGGTCCTGTGAACAGAAGAACAACAACTCCACCAGATAGTGGAGTACTATTTGAAGGGTTAGGCATTTCAACAAGACCTAGAGATGTTGAAATTCCTCAATTTATGAGACAAATTGCAGTAAGAAGGCCAACTACCGCAGATGAAAGATCTTTGCGGAAAATTCAAGAACAAGATATTATTAATTTTAGACGAACTCTCTATCGTGCTGGTGCTCGAGTTAGAAATATTGAAGATGGTGGCCGCTACAGGGATATTTCAGCTGAATTTTTCCGTAGAAATCCAGCTTGCCTTCACAGATTAGTCCCCTGGTTAAAACGTGAACTTACAGTTCTTTTTGGAGCTCATGGATCTTTAGTGAATATTGTCCAGCATATTATCATGAGTAATGTTACTCGCTATGACTTGGAGAGTCAGGCATTTGTGTCTGATTTAAGACCATTTTTACTTAATCGAACTGAGCATTTTATACATGAATTTATCAGTTTTGCCCGATCTCCTTTTAACATGGCAGCCTTTGACCAGCATGCCAATTATGATTGCCCTGCTCCTTCATATGAAGAAGGCAGCCATTCTGATTCTTCAGTCATAACAATATCTCCAGATGAGGCTGAGACCCAAGAGCTGGATATTAATGTAGCCACTGTTAGTCAGGCACCATGGGATGATGAAACTCCAGGACCATCTTACTCAAGCTCAGAGCAGGTACACGTTACTATGTCTTCTCTTTTAAATACTTCTGACAGTTCAGATGAAGAACTTGTCACAGGAGGAGCCACGTCTCAGATACAAGGAGTACAAACCAATGAGGACCTAAATAATGACAGTGATGATTCTTCAGATAATTGTGTCATTGTTGGGTTTGTTAAACCACTAGCTGAGAGGACCCCAGAACTTGTTGAACTGTCCTCTGATTCTGAGGACTTAGGTTCTTATGAGAAAATGGAGACAGTGAAGACACAAGAACAGGAGCAATCTTACAGTTCTGGTGATAGTGATGTTAGTAGATGCTCATCTCCACACTCTGTCCTTGGAAAGGATGAAGAAATAAATAAAGGTCATTGTGATTCTAGTACAAGAATCAAATCAAAGAAGGAAGAGAAACGATCTACATCATTGTCATCTGCCAGAAACCTGAGCTCATCTGTAAGAGGAGACAGAGTATATTCTCCATATAATCATAGACACAGAAAGAGGGGAAGATCAAGAAGTTCAGATTCACGTTCTCAGAGTAGAAGTGGGCATGATCAGAAGAATCATAGAAAGCATCATGGGAAGAAAAGGATGAAAAGTAAACGATCCAGAAGCAGGGAAAGTAGCAGACCTAGAGGGAGAAGAGACAAAAAGAGATCAAGAACTAGAGATAGCAGTTGGTCCAGAAGAAGCCAAACTCTGTCTCTAAGTAGTGAAAGCACAAGCAGATCAAGGTCTCGTAGCAGTGATCATGGTAAAAGAAGATCACGGAGCAGAAATAGAGATCGTTATTATTTAAGAAATAATTATGGAAGCAGATACAAATGGGAGTATACTTATTACAGTAGAAACAAGGACAGGGATGGGTATGAATCATCTTACAGGAGGAGGACTCTGTCCAGAGCTCATTATTCTAGACAGTCTTCAAGTCCAGAATTTAGAGTTCAGTCCTTTTCTGAAAGAACAAATGCTAGGAAAAAAAATAATCACAGTGAGAGGAAATATTACTACTATGAAAGGCACAGATCAAGGAGCCTGTCTAGTAACAGATCAAGGACTGCATCTACTGGGACTGACCGGGTGAGAAATGAAAAGCCTGGAGGGAAACGAAAATACAAAACACGGCATTTGGAGGGTACTAACGAAGTGGCTCAGCCATCTCGTGAATTTGCTTCTAAAGCAAAGGACAGTCATTACCAAAAATCTTCATCAAAATTGGATGGAAACTACAAAAATGAGAGTGATACCTTTTCGGACAGCCGATCATCAGATAGAGAGACAAAACACAAAAGGAGAAAAAGGAAGACCCGGAGCCTAAGTGTAGAGATAGTCTATGAAGGAAAAGCTACTGATACAACTAAACACCATAAAAAGAAAAAGAAGAAACATAAGAAGAAGCATAAGAAACACCATGGAGATAATGCTTCACGTTCCCCAGTTGTAATTACCATTGACAGTGACAGTGATAAGGATTCTGAAGTAAAGGAGGATACAGAACTTGACAATAGTGGTCCTCAAGACCCTCTACAAAATGAATTTTTGGCTCCTTCCTTGGAACCATTTGAAACTAAAGATGTAGTTACAATAGAAGATGAATTTGGTGTGCTGGACAAGGAGTGTGATATTGCCACACTTAGTAACAACTTGAGTAATGCCAACAAAACTGTAGATAATACTCCATCTCCAGCAGCTTCAGTTGAACAAACTCTCCATGTAAGAGAAGAGAGCACCTTTGTTTCTGATTTGGAGAACCAGCCCAGTAACATTGTGTCTATTCAAACTGAGCCATCAAGGCAGTTGCCATCTCCACGGACATCATTAATGTCAGTATGTCTTGGTAGAGACTGTAATATGTCTTAAAACTGGCCAAAGCATTTCATGAGAATTCTGATGGTATAAAAAGAAAAAAGGAAGAATGTCATCTACTGCAGTCTATTTAAAGATGACGTTTGGTGAAAACTCTCTTCCTCCTTACAATATTTTAAGTGATTTTCTTTTTTTTGGTGTTAATTTGTAAAAATCATTATTTGTTCAAAATGTATGTCCCACCCTCAAAGATATGCACTTTTAAGTGAAGAAAATGATACTGCTAGCAGTTTATTTAAAACTTGGGGTCCTTTTTAAATAAGAAAAATTATATAAATTTTAGAAGTTATTTCATAAAGCCATACGGTATTGACATATTTTTAAGGTAGTCAATGAGTATTTTTGAATTTTTTTTTTGAGAGTTATTCTGGAAATGTGTTGTAAGCTAGGAGAATCCCTTTGGACAGTCTTTATTTTTCTTAAAAATTTATATGATTCAAAATTTCTTCAGGTTAAATTGAGGCATTTTAATCTGCACAGTTTATCTTCTGCCAAAATAAAAATTTACTATTTCCTTTATATACTTGTTTATCTGGACTGCTAGTAAAACAAATGTGTATTCAACAAAAGAAAAATAAAACACACTTTCAAACAAGAATCAGACATTTTCCTATGCAGTATTTTTTTTTTAAAGTTTATTTTAATAAAGCTAAAATCTTCGAAGTAGCTAAGGGCATAATTATCTAATAAATACTGAAGTTCAGGTGAACAAATACTTCATGGTTTTAATTATTTTAGTTCTTTGAGGAGTATCTTATTTGCTTTTTATCATCAGTAAAAAAAGCATTTAACTTGCTAAATAAACATGAAAAATCCTTGTCATACTTATTTTACATTGGTAGTTCTTTTATGTAAAGTGGTTATGTTTTCTCTTGTTTTAGGGATGGTAAAATTACATCTATGCTGATGTAGGATTGCCACTGAACAGTGGAGCTTGAGTTGAATCTTATTTCAGCCTTCAGTTTGCCTGTGCCTTGCTCCCATATTCATTCTTTATTCAGTAGAAATTGCAATGCCTACTATGTGGCAGGTTCTGCACTAAGTTTTGCTTTTTGTTTTTTGTTGGAGTCTGGCTGTGTTGCCCAGGCTGGAGTTCAGTGGTGCAATCTCACTTCACCACAACCTCTGCCTCCAGGGTTCAAGCGATTCTCCTGCGTCAGCCTCCCAAGTAGCTGGGGCTACAGACACACGCCACCATGCCGGGCTAATTGTGTGTTTTTAGTAGAGGCAGGGTTTCACTATGTTGGCCAGACTGGTCTCGAACTCCTGACCGTGATCCGCCTGCCTCAGCCTCCCAAAGTGCTGGGATTACAGGCATGAGCCACCACACCCGGCGGTTCTGCACTAAGTTTTATCAAGAGAGCGAAGCAGATATGCTCCTTGCCTTCATGGTGCTTATGGACTGTTAAGACAAATATTTATGTAAGTATAACATTATCATATGTTCCCTGAGGAGAAAGTATAATTCCCTTAGAAGTGAATGGGGACCTAATCATGACTGGAAGTAATAGTTGAATCTAGAAAACAAGCCAGCATTAACTGGGGGGAGGAATTGCTGTTGGCAAAGGATTCAAAGGCTGATGAAGAGCCCCGTATATTCCAAGAACTAACAGCAGGATTAGACAAAGGACAGAGGGTGGGAACAGTCTTGGTAGGCCATGTGTAGAATCTGTTTATCCTAAGGACGGTAGAAAATTGTTTAAGGAGAATCTGAAATTGTTGTGGGCAATTTTTAAGTAAGCTCAGACATTGAGAAATTGGGGGAAGACTATAGTTGATCAAGAAATACACATTTGAAATTACTTTGTAGTTACAGTGTAATTTTTCTTAAGTATTAAAACTATTCCACATGGTAATTTCACATCATGTTTTTCGTTAACTATTTAATGAAAACAATACATGGCACCATCATCCTTTTGGGTGTTGAAGCCAAAAATTGCCAAGTCTTGATTCATCCCAGCCCTTCAGCCCCCCTCATTCAGCTGCCAAATCCTTGGCACTAATGATTTTTATGATATTTCTATTGTGTCTATACCATCTACATCCAATCTGGGTAGCCAAGATCTCTCATCTGTGCTACCATAATGGGTCAGCCTGCATTCATTGTTGGTCTACACTCACTCCTTCCCCCATCCATTTGTGATGCAGCACTGAAAAGATTTTTTTTTCTCTTGAGACAGTCTCGCTCTGTCACCCAGGCTGGAGTACAGTGGCACGATCTCGGCTCACTGCAATGCAACCTCCACCTCCTGGGTTCAAGCGATTCTCCTATCTCAGCTTCCTGAGTAGCTGGTATTACAGGTGCCCGTGACCACGCCTGGCTAGTTTTTGTATTTTTAGTAGAGATGGGGTTTCACTATGTTGGCCAGGCTGGTCTCGAATTCCTGACCTGATCTGCCCGCTTTTGCCTCCCAAAGTGCTGGGATTACAGGCAAGAGCCACAGTGCCCTGCTGATCTGTGCCCTGATGATGAAATTTTCATTTCATCCGCTTCTTAAAATCCTTCAGTAGCTTCCTATTTTCTTAGGATATTAAAAGCAGACAAAAAATCCAACAGCGTGATATGGTTTATAGATTTCTGCCTAATTAGGCTCTGGCCCATCTTCAGCATTTTTGTCACTTCATTTGGGCTCATGCCATGCTAGGCTGCTCCAGGGCTATGGCGGTGCTGCTCTGTACTACATGAGAGCTTTCATTCGTGGCAGTTTTCTCCTGCTGGAAACTGAACTCCACCCTGGCTAAACTAGATTTGTTAAAAGTGTGCCCTCTTCCCACCTCCCCAAAACTGCTTCAAACAACTCCAGGCTCCTTCAGACCACTCATCACAATTAGCAGTTGATTACTAACTGTCTTATCTCCCACCAGTCTGAAAGTTCTGTGAAACTGTATCAGTGTACTGCTAGATTCTTTCATTGCTTGACAACTGACATGCTTAAAACACTGGGTGAATGAATGGGACCTGGAAAATTTGAAAATGGGCTCAGGCCTGCTTTCAAGAAGCTCCACTATCTATAAACTTTTAGAATAATAGTATATTCTTTTAATATGTTCATCTGAATTCAGTGTCCATGCCATTTTATTTTACCTTGGATTCTCAGTGTAGTGACTTCGTCATTTAATCTGTGTAATGAAATGTAACTAAACCATTCATGCTTGCTTACTCATGATCATGATCCTGAGGTTCACAACACGAAAATTTGTTACTACTTTTTACCTCCTAGTCCAAGTAATGGAGTTCAATAGTCCCAAATTTCTAGGCTAGCCAATCTAAAGGGCCTCCCTAACTCATCCAGTCTGTAGTAAAGATGTGCAGTGTGCACAAAGGGACTTACAGGAGGCAAGCTGACAACCCACACTTGCTGGGAATTCTTCCCGTGTGAAGAATAATTGCAGTCCCCTGCCAGTGTAGGATGTAGACATGCTGAGCAAGCCAGTAACACATTTCTGGATGCAGAAAAATTTTTGGAAGGCACTTGGGGGTGCTGGAACCCAAGTGTGATCTGGTTTAGGCTGTTGCCACTCCCAGTATTCCCACCAATAGGGGCAAGGAATGGGAAGTGGAGAGGGAGGGGTTTCCCTTTATCAAAACCCTTGATTTCCTCAGCATTCAGTGTGGATGCACCATTTAGAAGAGTATAGAGTTTAGAGGGGTATAAAATCAAAAGAGTTTGCTTTGTGTTTGTTTTGAAACTTAATGGGAGGGAGAGAAGAGCCTTTTTTGGGAGAGAGCCCCTTGAGAAGGAAAGGTTGACTAGTGAAACAAAGTTCCTGAATGGGAAAGATGGTCCAGAGCACAGAGAAATGAAATTAGCAATGGACAAGCAAAGGCAAGTATTACTATAAAACGGCAGGAGGTAAAAACAGAAAAAAAAGTGTTTGTGGGTAGATGCATTAAGATGAGGTAATATACGCCCTAAAGCCTCTCCTTTGTCTATGAAATAGAAGAATGCCATCTTCTGAGAAGGTTGGATCATGAGTAGGATTGAGTTTGAGAGGAGTGGAAAAAACGCCCCTTGAATGGCACAAAGAGAAGGATAAGAATCGCTGATTAGTGTTGAGGCCTCACCTGAGATGGGATATTTAAATTTGTGGGACACTATGATTTGTGACTTCTTTTTGTCCCACCAGCATTCAACATTGGAAGAAGCAGAAACTAATGTTGGACCTATAGTATTCATTTAGTTTTGTACTGAGCAAATGAATAAATGGATGGATTTATTAGATGTTCTGGATGTCAGCAGTAAAAGGATGGGCAAGGGAGTTGAGGGATAGAGTGGTGAGAGTAGCAGAATTGATGCTTTTTGTTATCTGGGCTGAGCAGGGAGGGAAGTGAAGCTATGAGATGGCCAACATACTTGGAGAACAGAGAGATTATCAAGGGATTCATTTTCCAATGGGATTCCAGTAGGTACAAGGGCAGGAATAAGAAGACAAAAAAAATACATATATTTTTTAGAGAGTGCCTAATTGTAGGTATTGTTGGAAGTAGGTGACTGAAATTGAAGCAAGTGGAGCTGAAGGTAACTGGAATTGAGAATAATGATCTGCGAGGCTGTAGGTATATCCTCAACAAGAAAGACATTCTGTGATGGCAGGAGATACAGGGTGGAGAAGAAAATAGTTGTGTTGTGATTATATCTTCCTTTAACTATATTTTTGTTTCTCCACAGCAGCTGGCATGCAGAGAAGATTTAAAATGTGTTGAATAAACGATTATTTCCTCATTCTTGGTTTTTAGTCAAAACCTAAATGACTTAGTTATTAGAAAACTGTGGGATATGGCCATTTTTAAAAATACAGTAGGATTAGTTGTTACAATGTCATGAAAATCGGTAAGTTCTTTCCTGTTTTACCTACAAAGATATTGGGTGATGGTAAATGCCACTGGATCTGTCCTTGAAGAAAGCAAGAGGCAAGGAAATGGAGTTCAAATTAGACTAAGCTCTGAAGCCGAATTCCTACCTGTAGAATCCGTAACTGTGGTTGCTCCAGAACATTGGGTAATAAAATTTATATAGACACAAGGGGGCAAAGTTAGGCATCTCGTACAATTTGCTTGGAGTAGGCTGGTTCCAGCTTATCTGCATGACTATTTGTACTGTAAATAGATAAATAGTTCTCTCCTGGAAAAGGGGATATCCCTTTGCTTTTCTATCTGTAAAACTCATTTATTCATCAGGCATTGAGTACATAGAGTCCAAGAGTATTTTAAATGCTAGGGATATAAGGATGAATAGGATGGAACCAACAGGAATCTTAAAGAAGGTAGGAACGGAACAATCAGATTTGTTCTTAAGAAACAACTAGTAGTAATGTAGCATAAGGTTTGGAGTAGGGAAAGCCTCAGAAAAAGACTTTAAGAAGCTCTTGTCTTGACGCAGTGGTTCATGCCTGCAGTCCCAGCACTTTGGGAGGCTGAGGCAGGAGGATCGCTTGAACCCAGGAGTTTGAAGCTGCAGTAGCTTCAAGTAGTAGAGATATATTTCCTATCTCTATAAAATATATCTCAATTAACTTCTTACACTCTCTGCCACAATGTCCTTATATATGCCTCTCATCATCTTACTTGAGAGCCACTGCACTCCAGACAGGGTCTCACACACAAAAAAAGGAAAAAAAAAAAAAAAAGCTCTGAAAAGTAGCTCAAACCAGATATCAGAAGGGCCTGTACAAGAACAGGGATAATAAGGATCTGGAGAAGGGGCTAGATTGGAGATTTCTGAGGTACACGAGACAATATTTAGGTACAATTTAGATGGAGATGGGCTGTGAAGGAGAGGGAAAAGTCTGGGATGACCAGACCTTTTTTTTTCCAAATGAGAGTTAGATGCATGGTGATACCAGTATCTATGGTGAGAAATATAGGAATAGGAATAGTCTGGGAAGGAAAATGAGTTCAGTTTGAAACTAAGCAGCCTAGAGTTGTGCTATAGTAGCTGCTAGTCCCATGTTGATATCGAGTACTTAAAATGTGGCTGGTAAAACCTAGGAGTTGAACTTTAAATTTTATTTAGTTTTAAGTATTTACCGCATTGGTCAGTAGAGGTATACAACATTCCCACCATCACAGATGAAATAAAAGATACTCATCAGGAGGAAAATTTCCAGTGGGAATCTGAAAATTGGAGTGTGAATCTTGGAGGCAAGATTGGGGCTAGAGAAATGATTTAGGAGTTGCTGTGAAACAGAGTAGTACTGAGGCTGTGGGAGCATGAGATACTCCAGAGAGAGGAGGTAGAGCAAGAGAAGCAGACATAAGTGAGAATACTAGGGAACATAACATGAAAAGTTGGCTGGCAACAGAAAAGAAGCTTTCAAAAGAGGCCAATAAGTGTTTCCCATATACTTTATTTGCCTCTTCAATTTTATGTTGTGTCTCCTGTATCTAAAACAGTGCCCTCGTCACTATGGAATGTAAACAGATTTTTAGAGAGGTTAATCTTATTTTTAAGTTCTTGAGAGCACCTCACTCTTACCCTCATGTGATCATTATATTAGAAACCATTGCTTTGGTGGAGCAGGTTAGGCTGCCTCCAAGGAAATCTAATAGGATTTTTAGACAGAATATATGACCGGGAAGTAGACCATCTTTAGATTCTACTCTATCAGTCACTCTCCTTTGCTTTCCTTCATGTCCAGTTATGATTTTCCGGACAATGTTTTAATCACTCTCTTTGCAGTACCCTCCAACTCGCTTGCCCTTCTTTCTTTCATCGTTTACCTACTTTAGGAGTTGGGAAACGTTTCCTCTAGGGCCATGCACAGGCTGTGTCACATAATCTTTGTTTTTTTCTACACTTTTTTTCAAATTGAGGTGGAGCTTTGCTTTGTTGCCCAGCATGGTCTCAAACTCCTGGGTTCAAGCAGTCCTCCCACCTTGGCCTCCCAAAGTGCTGGGTTTACAGGTGTGAGCCACCATGCCTGGCCTACAACACTTTTTAAATGTTAAAACAATTTTTAGCTTTTGGTCTGTACAAAAACAAGACATGTGCCAGATTTGGCATGCAAGCTGTAGTTGGCTAACATTTTACCCAGCAAGATCTCAGTCTGGATGAACCCATTTCTTCAGTTGTGCCTATACGAATGCTGCTAAGTATCGTGAAGGAAATCAGTAACTGGTAACTGTGCAGATTGGTGTATATCAGCTTCCTATGCTGTACAACATTAGAGGGCAAGTTTTTGTAGTATTCTTGCTCATTGTATTTCACATAATGGCTGTTTTACACCTTTTTCTCCTCAAGCCTCCTATTTCTCTCTACCACCCATATATTTTAGAGATAGGATTGAGTGACTAGCTGGGCAGTTATGATCAGCACAGGCTCAAACACAAACCCTGCCTGTTTACCAAAACCAATATCTGCATCATAGTAGTTCTTAAAGATACTGCCTGCCAAGATTGTCTTGACTGGCATTCTTGTGTGTCTTCAGTCAACTTGTGGGTCGGCTGATCTAAGGCTTCAGCTGGGCTTACTGGGCTCTATGTGTTTTCTCATCCTCCAGCACATTGGCCTGAGCTTGTTTACATGGTGATCTGACCAACTCATCTAATATAAGCAGCCCCATTACTCATTACTCCTTTACTCTACTTTATTTCTCCTCACTGCACTTATTACTATATAACATCTACTTTTCTGTCTGTCTCCCTCACTAGAATGTGGTAAGCTCTAAAGCCATATTCTCCACTTTAGTCATGGTACTACCATTCTCCCAGTTGCTCAAACCAGATACCTGGAATTTATCCTCAATTTTTTCTTATTCCCTTCCTCTGCCAGCCACTCAATCCTATCTCTAAAATATATCTCAATTAACTTCTTACACTCTCTGCCACAATGTCCTTATCTATGCCTCTCATCATCTTACTTGAGTCACCTCCCAACTGATCTCATTCTGGATAGGAGCCAGAGAGGTTTTTAAAAAATGTAATCAGATTATGTTATTTCTTGCTTGAAACCCTGCAGTATGGCCGGGCCTGGTGGCTAACGCCTGTAATCCCAGCACTTTGAGAGGCCAAGATGGGCGGATCACGAGATCAGGAGATCAAGACCATGCTGGCTAACACGGTGAAACCTCGTCTCTACTAAAAATACAGAAACAAAATTAGCTGGGCGTGGTGGCGGGCGCCTGTAGTCCCAGCTACTCTGGAAGCTGAGGTGGGAGAATGGTGTGAACCTGGGAGGCAGAGCTTGTAGTGAGCCTAGATCCCACCACTGCACTCCAGCCTGGGCGACAGAGCAAGACTCCATCTCAAAAAAAAAAAAAAAAAAATTAAAAAACAAAAACAACAAAAACCCTGCAGTATGTTCTCATTGCGCTTCATTCCTTGCATTAAAGATGCTGCTTACTGGTTCAGCTCCACTGCAATACCATTTACCTCTTGCTCACAGAGTTCCAGCTACAAGCATCTTGCATCTTTCACTTTTTTTTTTTATTTAAACTCTTTTGTGCATTCTGTCTCCCTGTATGGAATACCCCTTTACTTGCCTTACCTGCCTTTTTTTTTTTTTTTTTTGAGACAGAGTCTGGCTCTATTGCCCAGACTGGAGGGCAGTGGCATGATCTCGGTTCACTGCAACCCCTGCCTCCCAGGTTCAAGCGATTCTCCTGCCTCAGACTCCCGAGTAGCTGGGACTACAGGTGCGTGCCACGACACCCGAGTTTTTGTATTTTTAGTAGAGATGGGGTTTCACCATGTTGGCTAGGCTGGTCTCGAACTCCCGACTGCAAATGATCCACCCACCTTGGCCTCCCAAAGTGTTGGGATTACAGGTGTGAGCCTCCGTGCCCAGCCTACCTGCTTTTTTTTGAATAGCTAATTCCTTCTCAATCTTCAGGATTCAGCTAAAATGTGACTTCCTCAGAAAGGTATTCCCTTACCACTGTATTGAAATAGTTTCCTCCATGTCACTTCACATTTGGCAGTTACTGTTTGTGTTTTTACATCTTTATTGTATCTTCTTCTTCAATCAGACTCTAAGCTCTTGACAGAGATTCTTTTCCACTTATCTCCATATATTTAGTGTTTTTCACACTACCTGACATACAGTAGATATTCTATAAATGTGCTGAGTAAATTAATGCCCAGGTGAGGAGATGGTCTAAGACTGAGTTTTTTTTAATTTTTAATTTTTATTTTTAAGTTCTGGGGTACATGTTGCAGGCTGTGAAGGTTTGGTACATAGGTAAATGTGTGCTATGGTGGTTTGCTGCACCTATCAATGCATCACCTAGGTATTAAGCCCAGGACTGAGATCTTACCATTCTGTGACACTCCCGTTCTTTCCTGGCCTTGGTCAAATTTTACCTATGAATCTGTCAAATGATTCCATTTCTGGAATTTTAGTTCTTTCAGATACAATCTATATTATAATTGTTGATGTTTTCTAAATCCATTGTTATTCAGGTATACATTATTTCCCACTAGTAGCATAGAAGGAGGCATGTCTTTACCTTTTTAAAGGACTTTTGGATCTGATTTCTTTTTCTCAGCTAAAACCCAAATCCAGGTATTGGCAGAGTAGCTTGCATGAGATAATAATTATAAACATAGACAAAACATAAAGGTATAAAGAACTTGAAGGTACTGGAGGGCAGTCAAAAAGCAGAAACTGGAGGGAATTAGACCCTTGAAAGATGGAGATAACACTGTATGAGAACAGTTTCTTTGGTGTTTCATCTGAGGGTCATCCCCAGTTCATAGGGAGAATAGAATGCAAGCAGAGAGCCACAGTCATTGTTTCAGAAGATGGACCCTGGGGCTGCTGAGTGACTGCATTTTGAGGGAGATATTTCAGGAAGTAGACACAGAAAACAAGTCCTAAAGTTTTTATATAACTTTTACTCAAATCTTTACCTGACCCTGAAATGTACATGTGTGGGGAAGATCCCAAAGAGCCCATGTAAGCAATAGCTGGAAAGCTCAAAGGGCTCAATAGATACATTTCAGCCACCATCACAGGGAATATAGAACTTGGAGGTTGAATCCCACCAACTTAGATGGGCTGAGAAACATGTAGGACTTTTCAATGGAACCCATGCAGGGCCACAGCTTACTGTGGAAGACTATGACTTAGGACTAAGGACTTACCTTGCAATAAGGGCAAAACTTGAAACAGACCTACCACAGTGTGTAAATAATGCCTTTGTAAGTTTAAAGTGATTCACTGGTAATTCAGTGGAATGCTAGAACAAAAAGTAATACTCCTGAAAGTAAAATAATAGAATCCAGAGATTCTATAATACATCTATAGCATCCAGTGTAAAAAAAAAAAAAAACTAGACATGTGAATGAACCCATAGTCAAGAGAAAAAGCAGTCACCAAAACAGGTTCTGAGATGGAATTAGCAGACAAGGACTTTAAAGACACTATTAGAAATATGTATATGAACTTAAAGGAAAAGATGGTTATAATGAATGCACAGATAGTGGTTCTCAGCTGAGACATGAGAAGTAGAAAAAAGAAACAATGGAAATCCTAGAACTACAAAAATAAAAATTAAAAAAATACCTGAAATGAAAAAGTTACTGGAAGCCTTAACAGATTGGAGAAGACAGAAGTGAAATGACATTAGATGGAAACGAGTGTTTACCAGAGGCAATGAATAGCACCAGAAATAGCAAACAGCATGGAAAAACAAAAACTATTTTTTTCTTATTTTACTTAAAAGACAAGCTATAACAAGGTTTATAACATTGTATTATTGTAGTATGTATTTTATAACATATATAAAAGTACAGTTTCAAACAATGATGGCAAAAAGGATGGGGTGGAATTATATGGTTGTGATGATCTTATATTTTACCTAATGTGGTACAATATTAGTTCTAAATAGATTGAGATAAGTTGAGGATACACATTGTAATCCCTACTGCAACCACTAAATACACACACACATATAAAATAATATATAGAGTGTATACAAATATATATGTATATGTGTATGGAGAGAGACCTATAGCTAAAAGAATATAAAGAGTTATAGCTAAAAGAAGTTAAAGTTATATTTGATTAATGTACATCAAAGGAGTCCATTTTACTGGATGACACAGTAAAACCCTATCTCTTAAAAAAAAATTATTGAAATAAAAGTTTGTTCTTTGAAAAGATGCAATTGGTAAATCCCTGGCAAGACTGAATTTTTTTTTTTTTTTTTTTTGAGATGGATTCTCGCTCTGTCGCCATGCTGGAGTGCAGTGGCGCGATCTTGGCTCACTGCAACCTCCACCTCCCAGGTTCAAGTGATTCTCCTGCCTCTGACTTCTGAGTAGCTGGGACTATAGGCACACACCATGACACCAAGTTAATTTTTGTATTTTTAGTAGAGATGGGGTTTCACCATGTTAGCCAGGACGGTTTCGATCTCTTGACTTCATGATCTGCCTGCCTTGGCCTCCCAAAGTGCTGGGATTACAGGTGTAAGCCACCACGCCTGGCCAAGACTGATTTGTTAAAAAGGCAAAAAGATAATAAGGTCTATCATGAACACCATATGCCAATATATTTAACAATTTAGAGGAAATGATCAAATTCTTTGTGTTACAATATAAACTTTTCCACATTAAAATTTTAAGCTGGACAGTCATGGTGGCTCACACGTGTAATCCCATCACTTTGGGAGGCCAAGGGGGTTGGATCGCCTGAGCTCAGGAGTTCGAGACCACCCTGGCAACATGGTGAAACCCCATCTCTACTAAAAATACAAAAAAATTAACTGGGTATGGTGGCGCATGCCTCTAGTCCCAGCTAACTTGGGGGCTGGGGCAGGAGAATCACTTGAGCCCTAGAGGTGAAGGCTGCAGTGAGCCAAGATAGTGCCACTACGCTCCAGCTTGGGCTACAGAGTGAGACTCTGTCTCAAAAAAAAAAAAAAAAAAAAAAAAAAAAAAATTAAGGTATTCCAGCAGTGCTTCATAAATTGAGCAGTTACAAACCAGAAGTGGTTTGGGGCTCTGTTAGAAGGGTTTGCAGAGCAAAGAAATTGTTTCATTGGTTAAAGTTTGAGTGTTTGCCTTATTTGGACTATCCAAATCAGAAATTTATGACAATACAACCAATGTCCCAGTTAGCCAACTGTGATTGGCTAAACTTAAGTTTCATTTTCCTCATGAGGGTATTAGAGCTGCATAAGTCTAATGGCCTACCAATTATTTTAACACTTGAGAAGCACAATTTATCAAAACTGATTAAAGATTAAAAGTCAGAATAGCTTTGTATCTAATTGAGAAATTGAATTCATTATAAAGAATCTTCAAACAAGAAAAATGTCAAGCCCAAATGGTTTTATTGGTGAATTCTGTTAAACATTTAAGGGAAAAATGATACCAATCTGAAACAAACTCTTGTTTTATGAGACTAGTATAACTCTGATATCAAAACCTGATAAAGGCATTACAAGAAAATTATTGACTAATATTCCTCATGAACACAGACACAAAAGTATTTACGAAAATACTCATTTGGTCATGATATAGCATCCTTTGTATCTAAAACCAAATGAGATTTATCCTAGGAATGGTAGGTTGGGTTAACATTCAAAAATTGATCAGTGAAATTTGGTATGTTAACAGAATATATGATCACCTCAATAAATGCAGGAAAAAACATTTGAAAAATTCAACACCCATGCATTATAAAAACTCAGCAAACCAGGAATAAAAGAGAACTTCATCAATCTGATAAAAGGTATCTGAGAAAAATTTACAGCTACCATATTATTTACAGTTATTATTACTACATTGATTATTTCCCCACTGAAATTAGCAATAAAGTAATGGTGTCAACAGTCACCACTTTTATTTTACTTTCTATAGGAGACTCTAGGAGGTACCATAATAAAGAAAGGAAGCAAAAAGCATGAAGACTGGAAAGAAAGAAGTAAAACTGGCTAGGTGTGGTGGCTCATGTCTGTAATCCCAGCACTTTGAGAGGCTGAGATGGATGGATCACTTGAGTTCAGGAGGTTGAGACCAGCCTGGGCATCAGGGCGAAACCCCATCTCTACAAAAAATACAAAAATTAGCTGGGTGTAGTGGTGTGCATCTGTGGTCCTAGCTACTCAGGAGGCCGCAGTGGGAGGATCCTTGAGCCTCGGAGGTGGAGGCTACAGCAGCCTGGCTGACAAAAGTGAGACCCTGTCTCAAAAAGAAAAAGTAAAACTATAATGAAAGGAAATAAAAGGCATAAAGATTGGAAAGGAAGAAGTTAAATTATGTATTCACAAATGACATCATTATTTATCTAGAAAATTTAAAGGAATTTACAGAACAATTACTAAAACAAATAAGTGAAGTTAGCTATGTTGCCTATTTTAAGATAAAAAAACCAAAACCACTTGTATTTTTTTTTTTTTTTTGTGAGACAGAGTCTCACTCTCTCGCCCAGGCTAGAGTGCAGTGGTGTGATCTCAGCTCACCGCACCCTCCAATTCCCGGGTTCAAGCGATTCTCCTGCCTCAGCCTCCCGAGTAGCTGGGATTACAGGCACCTCCCACCATGCCCGGCTAATTTTTATACTTTTAGTAGAGACAAGGTTTCACCATGTTGGCCAGGCTGGTCTTGAACGCCTGACCTCAGGTGATCCACCCATCTCGGCCTCCCATAGTGCTGGGATTACAGGCGTGAGCCACCATGCCTGGCCAATCATTTGTATTTCTATACAGTAGCAACAGACAATTTGAAAATGAAATCTTAAAAACAATTCCATTGACAGTATCATCAAATAACATAAAATAGTTCAGAATAGCCAGGTGTGACGGTCCATGCCTGTAGTCCCAGCTACTCTGGATGGCTGAGGTAGGAGGATTGCTTGAGTCCAGGTGGATTCCTTGAGCCCACGAGTTCAAGGCTGTAGCACACTATAATTGTGCCTGTTTGAATAGCCACTGCACTCCAGCTTGGGCAACATAGTGAGACTCCATCTGTAAAATAAAATGAAACAAAACTAAAATACTGCTGAGAGAAATTATAGACCTTAGTAAATGAAAAGACATACCATGCTTATGGATTAGAAGACTCAATATTGTTAAGATGTCACTTCTCCCCAAGTTTATCTGTAGGTTCAATGCAATCTTGATCAAAATCCCAATAAGCTTTTTTTGCGGGGGATGAAGGGGTAATTGACAAGTTGATTCTTATTTCATATGGAAATGCTCAGGGATTCAAGGTTGCAGTGACCCCTGTTTGCATCACTGTGCTCCAGCCTGGGAGACAGAGTGAGACCTTGTCTCAAAGAAGAAATTTAAAAAAAAAAAGGAATGCAAAGAATCTTAAATAGCTATTATCTTCACATTGAAAAAACAAATTTGGAGAACTTAGTAGTACCTAAGTTTGAGACTTAGTTGATATCTGAAGTAACCAAGAGACACTGGTATTGTCATAAATAGTAGGAAATAGAATATAACAAGAGTCAGAAATAGACACACCTACATTCAATGGACTTGGTTTTTTTACAAAGGTCCCAAGGCTATCCAATGGCGAAAGGAAAAGTTTTCAACAAATGGTGCTGAAACAATTAGAAATATGGAAAAAGTGAACCTGGACCCCCCCATCTCACACCACAACAAAATTATTTTGAGATAGTAGACCCAGAAGTAAAGGCTAAAAATATAAATAATCTAAAAGGAAACAATATTTTCCTGACCTTGGGGTAGGCAAAGATTTATTAAAGAGGACACAAAAAACAACAGAAGAGAAACCTGAAAAATTGCATCAATATAAGTGTTTGCTCCTCAAAAGACACTTTTAAGAAAATGAAATGGCAAGCCACGGACTGGAAGAAGAAACTTCGAATACATATATTTATCAATTTTGTATCCATAATAAATAACTCCTGTCAGTCCATAAAACAAAAAACACCAAAGTCAGGGAAAAGATTGGAGCAGATGCTTCACAAAAGATATATGAATGACCCAGTGAGCACATGCAAATGTGCCCACCATTAATTATATGGGAAATTAAAATTAAAACCACGATAATATACCATTTCACACCGACCAAGATGGAAGTTAAAAAAAAAAAAAAAAAGGCTGACCAATGTGTCTATCTACTGGAGCTCTCCTACTGCGGGTGGGAATGTAAACTGGATATAATCAATCATTTTGGAAAACAGGTGGCGGCTTCCCATAAAGCTAAACATCGACTTACCCTGGCACCCAGCCGACGTGGGAGAACTGGGTACACCGGTGTACACTTTACAAAACTCATCGAATTGCACACTCAGATTGTGTGCATTTTACTGTATCTAAACGTTAGCGCTATAAAAGCAAAACAAAATATAAGATCATAAAAATAAAAGCAGTTCCTAGGGGTCCTCTCCTTTTCCTGGCTTCCTCAGTGCGGAGGGAAACGAAACTAGCGACAGGCAGCACAGCTTCCGCGGGCCCCGCCCACCGCTAGTTGCACTTTCGATTTTCCTTTTAGTTATTAAGATTCCCATGCAGCTCCGCCTCCCGTCCGGTATCATTTCAGCGGAAAATCCCTGCTTTCCCCGCTGGCCACGCCCTCCTCCTACCCGGCTTTAAAGCTAGTGAGGCACAGCCGGGCGGGCACGTAGCTGGAAACAGAGGCCGGCATGACCACGGAGCAGCGGCGCAGCCTGCTGGCCTTCCAGGATTATATCCGGAAGACCCTGGACCCTACCTATATCCTGAGCTACATGGCCCCCTGGTTTAGGGAGGGTGAGTGTCCCCAGCGGCGCCTTCTCGGCGGAGTACATTTGAGGACTTGTTTTTCTCTTGCTTCGTTCCCTTCTTTTAATCAATACAGATAGCCTGCCAGACACCCTAGTTTGTGGTAAGATCTCGGCAGCATTTTAGGCTAGCGGTTGCCAGAGTTTGAGGAGCCCTCCGAGGCCTAGGTGGGGAAACTGAGTTCCAGCGAGGTGAAGCGGCTTGCTTAAGGGTGCTCATCTATTTAGTTCAAAGCTGGGGAAGAAATTTTCTGTTTGTTTCATTTATTTTCTCTAATATTAAAGTCTACTGTGTGCTTGGCTGGATACTGACAGAGATTGAGAAATGAGATAAGGGCTCTTCCTTAGTATACATTACAGCCCAAGGGATGGGACACAAAGGGCAGATAATTACTGTACTGAGCACAAAATGCGGTCTGAGCTTAACGGAAGTTGATGCTTACTCTGCCGAGTCTTATTTGCACGTCCAAAGAACTGGAAGCTGGAGAGGAGCCGGACTTTTCCAGACTTTAGGCTTTAATACAGGTGTTTCCATCTAGCTTCGGAGACAGGTGATGCTGGGTAATGACCATTTTGTAAATTTGTATCGAATTACTTTCTGCTGGAGATGAGCAGAGGCTTCTGGGAAAGAGGTGAAAGGAGGTGGTATTTACAAGATATCGATGAGGCCCAGCGCGGTGGCTCACGCTGTAATCCCCGTTGTAGAGCACCCGATGCTGTTGCTGTTTGGGGTGCCACTGTGAAACCCGCATGGACCTAGGGGGACTGAACAAAGAGGGGCGAACGCGGGAATAAAAGATAAGA
>NW_012116055.1:840031-849470 GCF_000951035.1 Colobus angolensis palliatus
GATGGTCTCGATCTCCTGACCTCGTGATCCGCCCGTCTCGGCCTCCCAAAGTGCTGGGATTACAGGCTTGAGCCACCGCGCCCGGCTCAATAAATAATTTCAAGGAGCCCAGCGCCAGGGAGTGAGGGTCTCAGCAAACCTTTTGGTGGCAAGGCAGTGTGAGTTTGCCCACCTGCTACATTCATGATAAGCAGTTTGTTGTTTGATCATATAGCCTCCAGCAGAATGCTGAGTTGGTCACGTCCCAAGGGCCTTCAGCTCCCTGCACCCAGCACTTTGGGAGGCCCAGGCAGGCGGATCACAAGGTCAGGAGTTCAAAACCAGCTTGGCCAATATGGTAAAACCCCATCTCTACTGAAAAATACAAAATTAGCCAGGCGTGGTGGTGCAGGCCTGTAGTCCCAGCTACTCAGGAGGCTGAGGCAGGAAAATCGCTTGAACCAGGGGCGCGGAGGTTGCGGTGAGCCCAGATCATACCACTGCACTCCAGCCTGGGCGACAGCGTGAGACTCTTGTCTAAAAAAAAAAAAAAAGTCGATAAGAGGGGGCCTGGGAATCCTAAAAGTCTCCAAGTGCCAGTCTTTCCTGATGTTATTGCAGTTTTTGGAAATCGCATTAAGACCAGCAACTGAGTGCTAATTGCTCTACAAAACTAAAAGAAAGGTCGTGGAATGGCATTCTAGTGACCAGTGCAGCTTGGCACCTGAAGAAGTACTTGCATGAAACACTAACAACTGGTGTGAATTCCATTTTTTCATGCACTCATATATTGATTTGATACACCTTGATGGAATAAAATAAGCAACTCATGTGTCAGCATTATGTTAGCATTGGAGGTAATTTACTGAGCACCTGTTACCTAATAGGGCGTGTCATTGAAAGCTGAGGAAGCAATGATGAGCATGGTAGAAACCGTCCCTGCCCTAATAGTGATTAGTGTGCGTATGTGAATGCAGGTAACAAAATAGTAAATAATAAAGTGCAGCAGTGCTTTGATGGAAAAAAGCTGGGATGTCTACTAGAGTCCAAAGGGCATAGCCAAAGCTTCCCAGATATTTGGCATTTGAACTGAGGTATGAAGGAGGAGAAAATTAGCTGGAAGGAGACAATAATAAATTGCAGTTAGAGGGCTCCTTATGTGCAAAGGTCCAAGATGAAAGAGAAACCAGAGTGTTCCAGGTATCCAGAAAATATTAGTATGGTGGCATTGTGGAGAGAGAGGCAGGAGTTGAGAGAGATGAGACTTGAGAGGCAAGCAGAAGTGGGATATGAACAGGTTTGGACTTTATCCACTGAAATGTGATAAGGAGAGGGGACCCAAATAGAATTTGCATTGTAGAAAAACGACTTTGACTTCAGTTTGAGGAATGGCTTGGATAGGTACAAGACAGGGAGAAAGAGAAGGGCAGATGCAATGATGCCAGGACAGCAGAATGGAAAAACTGGAAGCAGGGAGACCAGTTAGGAAAATAGGAATCCAGAGGAATGGGGAGAAATGGATGGATTCAAGACACATTTGGAAAGTATAATCAATAGGTCTCTTGGGGAGTTGTGGTGAGGAGGTAAGGGTGAGGATAGGGTGGAGAATGACTTCCAGGTCTCTGGCTTTGGTCCTTGGGTGAATAAATGGTAGTTTCTGAGATAGGAAATGAGGGAAGAGGGACAGGTTTGCAGAAGGAGAAAAATTCGGATTTAGGTATGCTGGGTTTGTATGCCTTGGATACATCAATGAAGAGATGTTCATCAGACTGTTGGCTGCACAGCTGTGGAGTTCAGGAAAAGGGTCCACAGTTGGGGAGACATTAATGTAGAGATCCTTGCTGAAACAATGGGAGTGGGTGCGATTGTTACTGAAGCACCAGGGATTCAGCCTAGGTTCTGTTGCTACCTGCACAGAAAGCCAATCACTGAGACGACAAGTATCGCCAAGGCTTTAATTGGGAGCTGCAGCAGAGGAGGTAGGAGATCAGTCTCAAATCCATCTCCCTGACCCATTGAAATTAGGGTTATGGATAGAAGAAAAGAAATATAACTAGGTATTGGAAAATGGACTCTGGAGGGGTGAGGAAACAATCATGAGAAATAAGGGGCCTGGTGTCTCATTGTCCGGATGTGATGATCTGATGAGTTTCAGTTCTTTTATATCTTTTGAGAGGCCTGGAGGTCCCTTTCCTGGGGAAGGAACTCAGATAAAACAAATATAAGTTTCAGCTTTAAGATCAGAAGGGTCAATTTCTGTGTTTATTTGAAAGAATTGTATATGGGACTATTGTGTTGGTTTCAGTCCCCCTTTCTCTATTTATCAATTCCTGGATCATGGGGAATCTGATCCTCAATCTTTCTGGCAGCTTCATGCTAAGGAATGGTGTGGGGTGCAGTTCCATACTATGGGTGACCACGTGGCCACCCAGGAATCAAAAGTTAATCTAATACTATAGTTTTCTTCTGAGACACAATCTATATCATTACTGTTCCCCACTTCCACCAAAGACATATCACAGCAGGATGAGCCTACCTGCAAAATAAGCCTCAGTTACATATACTTGGCTTATTTACCCACACAAAGTGCAGCAAAAATTATTGTCTATATGGGCTCTCCTAATTGGCTTTGCTGGAACCTCTCACAAGGCCATTTCAGTCAAAGCCCTGGGAAAATAACTTGTTCCTCCAACTGTGTCCCATTATAAAAGAAAACAGATTTTTATTAAATGTATGCAAGAAAACACATTGCCATGAATTAAGAATATTCACAAATAGTTTATAAATTCTGGAGAAATTTGGGAGAGAGAAAATGCCTCAAATTCTGTTTACAAGGGTATACTCTACTTAATATACTGTATTCTTAAAGGCTACGAAGAGCTTAAAAGAAAAAAATTCTCCAGATTCTGAAAAACAAAAATTCTCCAGACTTTTTCAAACACAACCATAAAAAATTATTTCAGTCTCACATTAGTTCAGTCCATCAATCAACTCCTGCTGTGCTTCATATTGGGTTAGTAATCGTTATAAACATGTTGCTCTTTTAATTAAGAGGGACTCCAGAAGTTTTCTGTAGGATGTTTTCTAGGACTCTAAGAGTCCTAGAAGTTTTCTGTATTCCAGTGGCACAATCTCCAAAGTTATCAGAAATCTGCATTCAAGACTCCTTTTCATGAAGTCCCCTAAATAAACAATCTCTGGACTACATCTGATTATAAGTCACTTTTTGAGAAGAATCAATGCAAAACAACAATTGTGATGACAAAAGTCTTAGGAGAGCCATAAAGACACAGTTGGCAAGGAAATTTTTTTTTCTGTTGGCATACAACACTTTAACATAATAATCATCATTACTGACACCATATATTAAGACATATCAGAATTTTAGGAATCTCATATAATCCTGCAACACATATTAATAGCACATCTATATAAATATAACCCAAAGCAAGTTAAATACCACCTCACATTTGATAATGCTTCCTGTATAATTCTAACATACCAAAGAAGCCTAACATGTCTCTCTTGGACTTCAAGGAAGCTAATATACAAAAAAGTTAGTTTGAGGTAAAACAAAACAAAACAAAACACCTGAATTTAGAACTTGAAATTTTCGCTGTTGGGAAGTCTGTCAGTTATCAAAGATTTAAGACATTTGATATCACAAAATAGGATCACAGGTCACTATAAAATAGTTATTCATTTAGCCAAAAAGATAAAACAAACACATTTACCCTTTGATAGGTGACTCAGTTTCCCAAACAATACGGCCTAATAAAGACAGCATGAGGCCAACTAAACATCTCTCCCTCTCCTTTTTCTTCCCCCTACAGTTTACTCAAAAGGTAAACAAATATTTTATCTCATTAATAATATACAAACATCTTATTCAAAAGAGAACATCAAATTTTACCTTTGTTTGGTATATTTTTAATGTTAAAGCTAATTTTAATAAGACCTTGTAAACCTAATTTTAATCAGTTTGACTATACGGTAGGATTTCTGTAAACTTTTTTTTTTTTTTAGATGGAGTCTCCTGCTCTGTTGCCCAGGCTACAGTGGTGCGATTTTGGCTCACTGCAACCTCCACCTCCTGCGTTTAAGCAGTTCTCCTGCCTCAACCTCCCTAGTAGCTGGGATTACAGGCCATGCCACCACACCTGGCTAATTTTTGTATTTTTAGTAGAGACGGAGTTTCACCATGTTGGCCAGGCTGGTCTCCAACTCCTGACCTCAGCTGCTCCGCCTGCCTCGGCCTCCCAAAGAAGTGAGATTACAGGCGCGACCCACCACACCCAGCCTGAGCTACCACGCCCAGCCTGAACCACCACACCCGGCCATCTTTTTATAACCTTTTACGATTTCCTATTAAAGAGTAGAGTAATGCTCCAAGAAAACCCTATTATGACACAGGGGCCCAGACATTGGCCTTGCATCAGTGTGCTTTTGATGTCAATGTTTAATTCATAGAAAAACCCTGAGCTAATTTTATAACTCAGAATCAGCCCTTACAAGTTCACATGCTTACCTTTTCTGCAATAGTTCCTGGGCCTAGAGGGATTGAATGGTTTTAATTTCTAGCCCTATGTCTCATGAAAGCAGTTCATTTTGATTGTCACCTTCTGAGTCTGAAGAGGAGGCTTCAATTGGTGTCAATGCTCAAGATTTAGCAGGTGTTGGTGTTTTTTGGACCCAGGAGTCAAAGGCCTTTGAATTATTAAATAATTGTTTCCTAAGAATTATTTAATAGGGTATTTTTACGATAGAAAATCCCATCATTCTCTCTAATATGTCACAAAATAAAACCCTGGGATTTGGTGTCCAGTAGTTACTGTCTGAAACACTTAAACCCATTATACAATCCATTTTCTTAAAGTGGTTAGGTTACTCCTTGCATTTATCTGCTAGCATTCTAGTGACAAAACTGTGACCTAGAGCCTCAAAAATGTGGTAGGTCCTGTGCCAAACTTACCAAAGTAAGATGGTTAACTTTTATTTCCATCATTAAAAAAAAAAATGGTAAATGCAAGTATGAGTTTTGGAAATTCAGTATGAGGATAAATCTTTCATTTAAAAAGTATATAACAAAACAAGGACAAAGTGACAATAAGCACACAGTAATTTCTTTTCAGCTATTTTAAAAGAGCCTCATCATACGTTTCCAAGATTGGTTTCTAGAGGCAGTACTGACAACTGATTTAGGTGACTTACACCACTAGAATCTTCAAACTGGCGCAACACTTGTATGTACATATTTTGTTTTCAAGTATACACATGAAGGCCCATCGGTGATAAACAGCTTAGGATAAAAAAACACTAGAAAGTCTTATAATTTTTTTTAATGACTTAATCCAAGTAAATGTTATTTAATCTTAATAATGGTAAACACAACTAAATTAGTTTGAGAGAAAGCCCAATCAATATAATTTCCTTAAAGACAAAGCCAATTTTTTTCTGAATCTTAAAACTTTGTACCCATGTAGCAGTTTTGCCTCATTAAAGGAAAAGATCTGAAACCACTCAGATTGATTGAATTGAATTACCTTGGAAATAAACACCATTTAAACATTTCTCTCACCTACTTTTCCAAATAACCAATAATAATGTACTATTTCTGTTCAGAACTTATAAGAATAAACCTTTTGTTATTTTTTGCCAGGAACCTTAAAGTTCTTATAGCTCTCTAGTTCATTAGAGGTAAGAAAAACCAAACAAATTTTAAAGGCTGATGTCCACTATCAATTTTTGGAGGTTTGAAAAAGGTAACTTAGGAACTTTGGATAAGTAGAACAAATGATGAGTTACTGGAAATGCATAGGAAACAAAATGACTATTCATGGCACCAAATAAGAGCCTTCCTTCCATTAGAAACTAAAAACCATCAATGGTTTTATTAATATATATATATATATAAGTAAAACCTAAAGAACAAACAGCAAATAAATGCAAATTAAAAGAAAAAACAAACAGGAAACCAATCTGAAAATTTTCTACTCAGTTTACCTTGGATGCTATAGTGTTACCCAGAGTCAAAAAAACACATGATGAATATTTTGTTCCTGATGCACAATTTAATGTCTTTAAGTTCACCAATACCACTATATATATATATATAGTACAATTAAGAAATTCATTTTAGGCTGGGCATGGTGGCTCATGCCTGTAATCTCAGCACTTTGGGAGACGGAGGTGGGTAGATCACTTGAGGCCAGGAGTTTGAGACCAGCCTGGCCAACATGGTAATACTCCATCTCTACTAAAAATACAAAAATTGGTCAGGCATGATGGCACACACCTATAATCCCAGCTACTCTGGAGGAGGCTGAGTCATGAAAATTATGTGATCGGGAGGTGGAGCAAAGATCATGCCACTGCACTCCGACCTGGATGACAGAGTGAGAATCTGTGTCAAAAAAAAAAAAAATCACTTTAGGTATGTGATCAGTAAGTGATTATACTTTAATAGATAGTATATATACTTTAGTATATATAGATAGTATATATACTTTAATAGATAGTATATCTATGCAGAAGAGCAAATACAGTGTGAAGCAATGCAAGCATGTAGGGAAATTTGGTTGTTGATAAATCTGGCTTCTGTCTGGCTTCATGGTTAACTATATTAAGAAAGAACTGCCAAACTGCCAGTGTATTTCTTCACAATATTTCTTATTTTACTTTCATTAGGACAAAGAACTTTATGAGCAGTGTTAATTAGCCAAATTTCTCCAATATTCTATCTGGTTTTAAGAGAATATTATTTAAACCTTTTAAATTTTATATTTTCTCTGTATATACAGATAGACACACAAAGAAATAGGAAATAAACTATATATGACTTATACCATCTATGATATGCTTGGACTTTCTGATTTGTCCTGGATTTTCCTTCTTCTTTTTTTTTTTTTTCCCCCAGTCATTTAACTTTAGGACACAAAATTTACCATTATAAGATGCTTTGTCATACAAAATTATTTTCTTTATAACCTTCCTTACCAAAAATACATCTTCATACTCATAACTTTCTCCACATCTCTCTCCTCTACTTCTTTTCTACATTGTTTCATAAGTAACTTTTCAAGTCCATAATTTGAATTATTAATAGACTTTAGATGACTTCTGAGTTAGATAAAATTATTTTTTTCTGAATAAAAACACATTGTCTTTTGCACATTTCATATATAGAATTACATATGAACTAGAATTCTTATCCTTAGTAACAACCTTAAATTTCAGTAAAAACCTAGGAAGCAAGAAATCTTGAGCTGCCTAGCAGATTTTAGTATTTTATAAATGAGAACCATCCCACAATTTTTAGAAACATGTTCCCCACATCATAACCTTTTCTTGATTGGAACTGACTCAAACATCCAATGATTATATTTCTGATTATGCCAAAATTCATCTACAGCACTTAACCATTTACATTTTATTTACTTTTAGCAGTTTATCTAGATTATTTCTGCATCATTTCCTTGTTGACCATTTTATAACCTGTGAATGTCAGGTGTTCACCTAAATAAGGACCTTAAAAATAACTGCATGGGCATTGTTATTTATCAGTAACTCAGATGATTCAGCTGTTTTCATTAAACTAACTATTAAATTAGTCTTATAAAGAATTCACACAAATATTCACTGGGTTTATAGCTTTATAACCTTCTGCCAAACTCTGATACCTCACATTATCTAGCTGAGACAAATATAAAACCGAGACAAAAATATATGCTGACAATTCTGAAGACATTTCTATTTTTATTTTATCAAAAATTTAAAAGCTTGTTTAATAAAAATTTACTTAAGTCATGTGAACTTGAAAAACACTTTGGACTTAATTTATGAGCACTCTTTTATTTATAAGCCAATTTGGTAGGTATAGTGTATAACATAGTTAATGTACATCTAGATAAACACATCTAAACATGTATACACGCACAAAGATCCAATAGCTTTTACCTTGGAACTCTAGCCGTGAGATAGCAATACAAACTCACCAGTCTACAACCAAGTCCCCATATGGCTAAACTTTGTTTGCTCCAATCGGTAATCCAGTGAAGGCTGTGAACCACAATTTTGGGTAAAGCAGTTTCCATGGCAGTTTGATTTTTAGAAGCTAGATTCCAAAGAACCCTGGGGCCAAACAGCACTACAGAAGAACGTCATGTGGCAACTACTCACCAGGCCCAACCCTGCTTAAAACAGCAGCATAAAATACATGGGAAATTTGGCTAATACCCAGAATACATGGGATTCCACCTGGCTTTCCCATTCAACAGCCAACTCCAGATTCCAAAGAATACTGGGGCAAACAGTAGTGCAAAAGAATATTTGTTTATTGAATTCTAATTTCCTATTACTAAATTCACACACACACACACACACACACACACACACACACACACACACAATCACCAAAACACAATCCAAACTGCTGTAGCAATAGACAAGCCCTAACAGTGTCCAAACTGAAATAGTCGAGGTGCGTTTCTCTCTCAATTGGGCTTTATTAACCTGCAAACAGAAATTTCTTAGGAGTTTTCCAAATTGAGAGGAGCTGATCCCACTGTCTGGTACCCAAAAAAGACACTAACTTGGCCAGACACAAACGCAGCAATTACAAACATGCTCTCTAGAGTATCATACTGAAAGAGTCAGGGTGCTTCCCTTTCTTAGTCAGCTGGGCTTGTTTAACCTGCAAATGGAAGCTCCTTTTAAAATCTCCCAAATTGAGAGGAGCAGATCTTGCTGTCTGGGCCAACAAAGGACACTCACTTATCCAGATGCCAATGTCACATTTCAAAGGTTGTTCTTCCTAGCAATCAGGAACTCAGCTGGGGCTGGCAGCAGCGGGGCCAGAGACACTAAAACTCACTTCCAGCCAAAATTGGGTGGGCAGTTGCTTAGGAAGGCTTCTGAGACTCCTGGACCACAGCAACCCAGCCACAAAAATCTGTTACTGAAGCACCAGGGGTTTGGCCTAGGTCCTCCTGCTAGCCACACAGAAAGCCAAACAAGGAGACAATGAGTATTGCCAGGAAAGAAGGCTTTAATTGGGAGCTGTAGCCAAGAATATGAGAGATTAGTCTCAGATCCACATCCCTGACCCACTAAAATTAGGGGTTTATGTAGCAGGGAAGAAATGTAATTGTGTAGGAAAACAGGCACTCAGGAAGCAATCGTGATGAATGAGGGGCGTGGCCTCTCATTGTCTGGATGTGATAATCTGGTGAATTTCAGTTTGATACTTTTTGAGAGGCGTGGTGGTCTTTCTCCTGAGAAATGATCTCAGATAAAACTAGTATAAGCTGGCCGGGCGCGGTGGCTCAAGTCTGTAATCCCAGCACTTTGGGAGGCCGAGACGGGCCGATCACGAGGTCAGGAGATCGAGACCATCCTGGCTAACACGGTGAAACCCCGTCTCTACTAAAAACTACAAAACACTAGCCGGGCGAGGTGGCAG
>NW_012116055.1:854355-862420 GCF_000951035.1 Colobus angolensis palliatus
ATGAGCAGAGGAGGAAAAGAGACTGGGAAAGAGTGCCACATAATGTGGGCAAGGAGACATCACGAAAACCAAGGGAGAATGATGTGGTGGATAACATGGCTGAATGATGCTGAGAACCCAAGCTCTGTCAGAACTAAAAAAACTTGCCCTTTACTTTGGCATTATTGACTTCTGGGGCCACCCACAAGACTAGTTTCTGTGGAGTAGGGATGAAGGTACAGGTATAAGATGGTTGGGAAACTAACTGCAAGAGTAGACTGAGGAATAAATAGAGGGCAAGGAAGTGGAGAAGATAAATGTAGGCAGTTCTTTTGAAAATATGATTCACAAATTAAAAATTACAAGGGGCCGGGCGCGGTGGCTCAAGCCTGTAATCCCTGCACTTTGGGAGGCCGAGATGGGAGGATCACGAGGTCAGGAGTTCGAGACCATCCTGGCTAACACGGTGAAACCCCGTCTCTACTAAAAAATACAAAAAAAAACTAGCCGGGCGAGGTGGCAGGCGCCTGTAGTCCCAGCTACTTGGGAGGCTGAGGCAGGAGAACGGCGGGAACCCGGGAGGCAGAGCTTGCAATGAGCTGAGATCCGGCCACTGCACTCCAGCCCGGGCCACAGAGCAAGACTCCGTCTCAAAAAAAAAAAAAAAAAAATTACAAGGGAGTTAGTGTTTAATAGTATCTTCACACAAATCTAGTCTATACAAAAAAAAAAAAAAAAAAAAATTACAAGGGAGTTAGTGTTTAATAGTATCTTCACACAAATCTAGTCTATACAATTTGGTTACAATGTGGGTTCCAAGAAAGGAGAGAGAAGACGGAAGCAAATATAAATGAAAAAAATAGAAAAGTTCACATGTCTAAGAAAGAAACAGCACTTTGTATGTGAGTTTAATGAGAAGGGAATACACTAGGATTTTCATATTTCTGAGATGAAGAAATAATCATGTAAGCATTCAGGAAAAACAAATAAGGTTTTTTGGGTTTTTTTTGTGTGTTTGTTTTTGCTTTGAGACGGAGTCCCGGTCTGTCACCCAGGCTGGAGTGCAGTGGTGTGATCTCGGCTCACTGCAGCATCCACCTCCCTGGTTCAAGTGAGACGGGATTTCACCATGTTGGTCAGGCTGTTCTCGAACTCCTGGCCTTGTGATCCGCCTCGGCCTCTCAAAGTGCTGGGATTGCAGGCGTGAGCCACCACACCTGGCCACAAATAAGATTACTCAGGTTTCCTCTAATGAAATCAACATCAAATTGGTCTCTACTTCTCTGCAACTCTAATGTAACTAAAGAGTAAAACTGTATACAGAATTTAAAAGGTAAAACAAAGTTGCCCCTATTTTATATTTAGCCAGGTATTTATATAGGTAAGTAAGAAGAAAACATTATTATATATGTGGGGTCTCATATATTTTTCTTACAGAAATTACTGGAAATGTGATTCCAAACAATGAGAACTGAAAAAAATTAACTTAAAAAAAGGAATTCTTGTAAGGCAAGGATTGGTCGTGAATGTTGAAACTAGGCATGTAGAGTTGATTTTAAATAACTTTATAAATTTGTCCACAAAAGTAAGTGCAATAGTCAAGCATTTTTTAAAAATTATACTTTAAGTTCTGGGACACGTGTAGAATGTGCAGGTTTGTTACATAGGTATACATGTGCCATGGTGGTTTGCTGCACCCATCAACCCGTCATCTCCATTAGGTATTTCTTCTAATGCTATTCCTCCCCTGTCACTTCACCCCCCGACAGGCCCCAGTGTGTGATGTTCCCCTCACTGTGTCCATGTGTTCTTACTGTTCAACTCCCAGTTATGGGTGAGAATGTGTGGTGTTTGGTTTTCTGTTCCTGTGTTAGTTTGCTGAGAATGATGGTTTCCAGCTTCATCCATGTCCCTGCAAAGGACATGAACTCATTATTTTTTATAGCTGCATAGTATCTGTGGTATATATGTGCCACATTTGCTTTATCCAGTTTATCACTGATGGGCATTTGGGTTGGTTCCAAGTCTTTGCTATTGTAAACAATGCCACAATACACATACATTTGCATGTGTCTGTATAGGAGGATGATTTACAATCTTTTGGTATATACCCAGTAATGGGATTGCTGGGTCAAAGGTTATTTCTGGTTCTAGATCCTTGAGGAATCATCACACTGTCTTCCACAATGGTTGAACTAATTTATACTCCCACCCACAGTGTAAAAACTTTCCTGTTTCTCCACATCCTCTCCAGCATCTGTTGTTTCCTAACTTTTTAATGATTGCCATTCTAACTGGCATGAGATGGTATCTCATTGTGGTTTTGATTTGCATTTCTCTAATGACCAGTGATGATGAGCATTTTTTCATGTGCTTTTTGGCAGTACAAATGTCTTCATTTGAGAAGTGTCTGTTCATATCCTTCACCCACTTTTTGATGGGGTTGTTTCTTTAAAATTTGTTTAAGTTCCTTATAGATTCTGGATATTAGCCCTTTGTCAGATGGATAGATTGCAAAAATTTTCTCCCATTCTACAAGTTGCCTGTTCACTCTGATGGTAGTTTCTTTAGCTGTGCAGAAACTTTTTAATTAGATTCCATTTGTCAATTTTCACTTTTGTTGCCATTGCTTTTGGTGTTTTAGTCATGAAGTCTTTGCTCGTGCCTATGTCCTGAATGGTATTGCCTAGGTTTTCTTTTAGGGATTTTATGATTTTAGGTCTTACATTTAAGTGTTTAATCCATCTTGAGTTAATTTTTGTATAAGGTGTAAGGAAGTGGTCCAGTTTCAGTTTTCTGCATATGGCTAGTCAGTTTTCCCAACAACATTTATTAAATAGGGAATCCTTTCCCCATTGCTTGTTTTTGTCAGGGTTGTCAAAGACCATATGGTTGTAGATGTGTGGCATTATTTCTGATACCTGTTCTGTTCCATTGGTCTATATATCTGATACTCTATTTTGGTACCAGTACCATGCTCTTTTGATTACTGTAGCCTTGCAGTATAGTTTGAAGTCAGGTAGTGTGATGCCTCCAGCTTTGTTCTTTTTGCTTAGGATTGTCTTGGCTATGCGGGCTCTTTTTTGGTTCCATATGAAATTTAAAGTAGTTTTTTCCAATTTTGTGAAGAAAGTCAGTGGTAGCTTGATGTGGATACCATTGAATCTATAAATTACCTTGGGTAGTATGGCCATTTTCACAATATTGATTCTTCCTATTCATAAGCATGAAATGTTCTTCCATTTGTTTGTGTCCTCTTTGATTTCACTGAGCAGTGGTTTGTAGTTCTTGAAGACGTCCTTCATGTCCCTTGTAAGTTGGATTCCTAGGTATTTTATTCTCTTTGTAGTAATTGTGAATGGGAGTTCACTCATGATTTGGCTGTGTGTCTGTTCTTGCTGTATATGAATGCTTGTGATTTTTGCATATTGATTTTGCATCCTGAGACTTCGCTGAAGTTGCTTATCAGCTTAAGGAGATTTTGGGCTGAGACTATGGGATTTTCTAAATATACCATCATGTCATCTGCAAACAGAGACAATTTGACTTCCTCTTCTCCTAACTGAATACGCTTTCTTTCTTTCTCTTGCCTAATTGCTCTGGCCAGAACTTCTAACAGTATGTTGAATAGGAGTGAGGAGAGAGGGCATCCTTGTCCTGTGCCAGTTTTCAAAGGAAATGCTTCCAAGTTTTGCCCATTCATTATGATGTTGGCTGTGGGTTTGTCATAAATAGCTCTTTATTATTTTGAGGTACGTTCCATCAATACCTAGTTTATTGAGAGTTTTTAGCATGAAGGGCTGTTGAATTTTGTCAAAGGTATTTTCTGCATCTATTGAGATAATCATATGATTTTTGTCATTAGTTCTGTTTATGTGATGGATTACATTTATTGATTTGCGTATGTTGAACCAGCCTTGCATCCCAGGGATGAAGCAGACTTGATTATGGTAAATAAGCTTTTTGATGTCCTGCTGGATTCAGTTTTCCAGTATTTTATTGAGGAATTTGCTTTGATGTTCATCAGGGATATTGGCTTGAAATTTTCTTTTTCTGTTTTGTCTCTTCCAGGTTTTGGTATCAGGATGATGCTGGCTTCATAAAATGAGTTAGGGAGGAGTCCCTCTTTTTCTATTGTTGGGAATAGTTTCAGAAGGAATGGTATACGCTCCTCTTTGTACCTCTGGTAAATTCAGCTGTGAATTCATCTGGTCTTGGGCTTTTTTTTTTTGGTTGGTAGGCTGTTACTGCCTCAATTTCAGAACTTGTTATTAGTCTATTCAGGGATTTGACTTATTCCTGGTTTAGTCTTTCAAGGGTGTATGTGTCTAGGAATTTATCCATTTCTTCTAGATTTTCTAGTGTATTTGAGTAGATGTGTTTATAGTATTCTGTGATGGTAGTTTGTATTTCTGTGGGATCACTGGTGATATCCCCTTTATTATTTTCATTGTGTCTATTTGAGCCTTCTCTCTTTTCTTCTGTATTAGACTGGCTTGTGGTCTATTTTGTTAATCTTTGCAAAAAACCAGCTCCTGGATTCATTGATTTTTTTTTGAAGGGTTTTTTGTGTCTCTATCTCCTTCAGTTCTGCTCTGATCTTAGTATTTCTTGTCTTTTGGTAGCTTTTGAATTTGTTTGCTCTTGCTTCTCTAGTTCTTTTAATTGTGATGTTACGATGTCAATTTTAGATCTTTCCCGCTTTCTCCTGTGGTCATTTAGTGCTATAAATTTCCATCTACACACTCCTTTAACTGTGTCACAGAGATTCTGGTACGTTGTGTCTTTGTTCTCATTGGTTTCAAAGAACTTATTTATTTCTGCCTTATTTCGTTATTTACCCAGTAGTCATTCAGGAGCAGGTTGTTCAGTTTCCATGTAGTTGTGCAGTTTGGGTGAGTTTCTTAATCCTTAGTTCTAATTAGATTGCACTGTGTCCTGGCAGACTGTTATGATTTCCACTCTTTTGCATTTGCTGTGGAGCGTTTTATTTCCTATTATGTGGTCAATTTTAGAGTAAGTATGATGTGGTGCTGAGAAGAGCGTATATTCTGTTGATCGGGGGTGGAGAGTTCTGTAGATGTCTATTGGGTCAGCTTTGTCCAGAGTTGAGTTCAAGTCCTGAATATTCTTGTTAATTTTCTGTTTTGTTGATCTATTATTGACAGTGGGGTGTTAAAGTCTCCCACTATTATTGTGTGGGGGTCTATATCTCTTTGTAGGTCTGTAAGAACTTGCTTTATGAATCTGGGTATTCCTGTATTGGGTGCATATATATTTAGGATAGTTAGCTCTTCTTGTTGCATTGATCCTTTACCATTATATAATGCCCTTCTTTGTCTTTTTTGATCTTTGTTGGTTTAAAGTCTGTTTTTATCAGAGACTGGGATTGCAACCTCCGCTTTTTTTTTTTTTTCTTTCCATTTGCTTGGTAAATCTTCCTCCATCCCTTTATTTTGAGCCTATGTGTATGTTTGCATGTGAGATGGGTCTCCTGAATACAGCACACCAGTAGATCTTGACTCCATCCAATTTGCCAGTCTGTGTCTTTTAATTGGGGCATTTAGCTCATTTACACTTAAGGTTAATATTGTTATGTGTGAATTTGATCCTGTCATTATGATGCTAGCTGGTTATTTTGCCCATTAGTTGATGCGTTTTCTTCATAGCATTGATGGTCTTTATGATTGGTATGTTTTTGCAGTGGCTGGTACTGATTTTCCTTTCCATATTTAGTGCTTCCTGCAGCAGCTCTTGTAAGGCAGGCCTAGTGGTGACAAAATCTCTCAGCATTTGCTTGTCTGTAAAGGATTTTATTTCTTCTTCACTTATGAATCTTAGTTTGGCTGGATATGAAATTTGGGTTGAAAAATCTTTTCTTTAAGAATGTTGAATAATGGCCCCCACTCTCTTCTGGCTTGCAGGGTTTCTGCAGAGAGATCTGTTAGTCTGATGGGCTTCCCTTTGTGAGTAACTCAACCTTTCTCTCTGGCTGCGCCTAACATTTTTTCCTCCATTTCAACCTTGGTGAATCTGACGATTATGTCTTGTGTCTTGTGGTTGCTCTTCTTGAGGAGTATCTTTGTGGTGTTCTCTGTATTTCCTGAATTCGAATGTTGGCATGTATTGCTAGGTTGGGGATGTTCTCCTAGATAACATCCTGACGAGGGTTTTCTAACTTGGTTCCATTCTCCCCGTGACTTTCAGGTACACCAATCAAACATAGATTTGGTCTTTTCACATAGTCCCATATTTCTTGGAAGCTTTGTTCATTCCTTTTCATTCTTTTTTTCTCTAATCTTGTCTTCACGCTTTATTTCATTAAATTGATCTTCAATCTCCAATATCCTTTCTTCTGCTTGATTGATTCAGCTATTGATAGTTGTGTATGCTTCACAAAGTTCTTGTGCTGTTTTTCGGTTCCATCAGGTTATTTAGGTTCTTCTCTAAATTGGTTATTCTAGTTATCACTCCTCTAACCTTTTCTCAAGGTTTGTGGCTTCCTTGCATTGGGTTAGAACATGCTCCTTTAGCTCAGAGGCGTTATTATACACCTTCTGAAGCCTACTTCTGTCAGTTTGTCAAAGTCATTCTCTGTCCATTTTTGTTCCCTTGCTGGTGAGGAGTTGTGATCCTTCGGAGGAGAAGGGGTTCTGGTTTTTTGAATTTTCTGCCTTTTTGTGCTGGCTTTTCCTCATCTTCATGGATTTATCTACCTTTGGTCTTTGATTTTGGTGACCTTCAGATGGGTTATTTGTGTGGATGTCCTTTTTGTTGATATTGATGCTATTGCTTTCTGTTTGTTAGTTTTCCTTCTAATAGGCTCCTCAGCTGCAGGTCTGATGAAGTTTGCTGGATGTCCACTCCAGACCCTGTTTGCCTGGGTATCACCAGCAGTGGCTGCAGAATAGCAAAGATTTCTGCCTGTTTCTTCCTTTGGAAGCTTCATCCCAGAGGGGCACCTGCCAGATGCCAGCTGGAGCTTTCCTGTATGAGGTGTCTGTTGTCCCTGGTAGGAGGTGTCTCCCTGCCAAGAGGCATGAATGTCAGGGACCCACTTGAGGAGGCAGTCTGTCCATTAGCAGAGCTCAAGCACTGTGCTGGGAGATCTCATGCTCTCTTCAGAGCCAGCAGGCAGCAACATTTAAGTCTGCCGAAGCTGCGCCCACAGCCACCCCTTTCCCCAGGTGCCCTGTCCCAGGAAGATGGGAGTTTTATGTATAAGCCCCTGACTGGGGCTGCTGCCTTTTTTTCAGAGATGCCCTGCCCAGAGTGAAGAATCTAGTGAGGCAGTCTGGCTACAGTGGCTTTGCCAAGCTGCAGTAGGCTCCACCAAGCTGCAGTAGGCCCTACCCAGTTCGAACTTCTAGGTGGCTTTGTTTACACTGTGAGAGGAATATGGCCTACTGAAGCCTCAGTAATTGTGGATGCCCCTCCCGCAACCAAGCTTGAGTGTCCCAGGTTGACTTGAGACTGCTGTGCTGGCAGCGAGAATTTCAAGCCAGTGGATTTTAGCTTGCTGGGCTCCGTAGGGTTGAGATTTGCTGAGCTAGACCACTTGGCTCCCTGGCTTCAGCCCGCTTTCCAGGAGAGTGAATGCTTCTGCCTTGCTGGCATTACAGGTACCACTGGGGTATGAAAAGGAACTCCTGCAGCTAGCTCGGTGTCTGCCCAAATGGCCACCCAGTTTTGTGCTTGAAACCCAGAGCCCTGGTGGTGTAGGCACCAGAGAGAATCTCCTGGTCTGCGGGTTGCGAAGACTGTGGAGAAAAGCATAGTATCTGGGCCAGGGTGCACCATTCCTCATGGCACAGTCCTTCATGGCTTCCCTTGGCTAAGGGGGGGAGTTCCCAGATTGTGCTTCCTGGGTGAGGTGACACCCTACCCTGCTTTGGCTCGCTGTCTGTGGGCTGCACCCACTCTCTAACCAGTCCCAATGAGGTGAACCGGGTACCTCTGTTGGAAATGCAGAAACCACCCGCCTTCTGTGTTGATCTCTCTGTGTGCTGCAGACTGGAGCTGCTCCTTTTTGGCCATCTTGCCCTGGTTCCTTGTCAAGCATTTTTTAAGAGAGGATTTTCACATA
>NW_012116055.1:863425-866021 GCF_000951035.1 Colobus angolensis palliatus
AGAGACGGGGTTTCACCGTGTTAGCCAGGATGGTCTCGATCTCCTGACCTCGTGATCCGCCCATCTCGGCCTCCCAAAGTGCTAGGATTACAGGCTTGAGCCACCACGCCCGGCCTAAGATATCTTTATTAGTACTGCTAAGTCAGATAAATGATAAAGGTATAAATGATCTGTTTAATAAGGTCAATTTAATGTCTATGTTTTCCATTTTGTATCATATAAAGAATATATCCTTCTTCTCCAATTCTTAAAAAGCTTTGCCAAAGTGATCCTATATGAGTTACAGATAAATATTTAATAAATTCTCAAAGCATAACTTTTATGAGTTTTATTTTCAAGTTTATAGGCTCTGTGACTCTGGGCAAATGCCTTAACTCTTATGTGCCTCAGTTTCCTCATTTGTAAAATCAGAATAACAACTACGTTTGGGTGTTTTGGAAATTAAACTACATGGCATTAAATTACAGTTAGCTATTATTCTATATCCCAGAAATTAATCATAGGTTTAAAAAAGTATCAAATAATTTCAAAATAACATTCTTTTGAGTAACTCCTAGCAGGATGAGAAAATCTAAACAAGTATAGCTACTTTCAAAAGTGAGCATGGCAATCAGCCAACACATTATATATTTTAAAGTGTAATACACTTTTAATCAGAATTTATAGCCTAAATGGATTTATTGGTATTTCAAAAAAACAAAAACTTATGAATTAATTAATTTGACAGAAGTAATTGCAAAAAGAACAGCCAGTTAACTCCAAAGATAGCAAACTGGCTAAAATAAATAACAAAAACAAAATTCCCCCAAATTACCAGAACTAACAGAGTTCATTCAGTCTTGTTGCAATAGATACGTAAAATAAAAATGGAGGCCATGCATTTTTATCTACTGGAAAACAAGTGAGATTATACTAGAAAAACAGTATTTTCATATACTGGAAAAACAAGCCAGATTATATAACATTTACCTAAATGCATAAAAGATTCTTACAAATCCAATTTAGAAAAAATATGAATGACCTGTCAAAACTAGCTGTGAGACATGAACAGGAAATTTATTCAGAAAAAAAAAAAAAGACATTGACCAAAGGTGGAAGAAATCCCACAAGAAATCATTAAAAACAGTGAAATTTGTTTGGTTTGTTTTTTTCTCTCGGTTTTGCAAAAGTTATGAAGATTGAGCAAATTCAGTGCTATGGAGGGAAATATCATTCATACACTATGGATGGAGAGTAAGTTTGGAAAGTAGTTGGGGAAAATGTATTAACATTCATTCATTCCTTCATTGATTCATTCCTTCATTTATAGATTGATTGATTGATTGAGACAGGATCTCACTCTGTCGCCTCTGCTGGAATACAGTGGCGCAATCTCAGCTCACTGCAATCTCCACCTCCCAGGTTTAAGCGATTCTCCTACCTCAGCCTCCCGAGTAGCTGGGATTACGGGTGCAAGCCACCATGCCTGGCTAATTTTTCTATTTTTAGTAGAGATGGGGTTTCACCATGTTGGCCAGGCTGGTCTTGAACTCCTGACCTCAAGTGATCCACCTGCCTTGGCCTCCCAAAGTGCGGGATTACAGGCATGAGCCACCGTGCCTGGCCTCAACATTTGAAAGCATATGCCATTAAACTGAGGAATTATACTTCTGAGAACTTATTCTAGGGAAAAGTTGGTAAAGCAGGTAAAGACATAGATGTGTCTGTACTAAACACATTTTAGTTACCTATTAATAAGGAATACATTAAATTATACTACATTTATGTGACATAAAACTATGCAGCCACTAAAAGTTGATGTAGGTACATATTTATTAACAGGAAACAACATCTGTAATCCATTGAGTAGAAAAGAGCAGATTTGTTAAATCTTATTTATTTAAAACTATATATTTATACACATAATCAGATACGTAGAAGGATGGTTTCTAGAGGATGTTACATGTGATTGAAGATAGTCATACATTTGACAAAAATATGCTGAAATGATATGAAGAAAACTATGAAGTCCCTGAGGAGAAATTAGGCTCTGATTTGATTGAGGAAGAGACAGCCTACATTTCTGCATGGGACTATAGGTTTGTAAACATGTCAGTTCTCCCCATGCTGATTTATAGAGGGCAATCACAATAAATATAACAGAAAGTAAGTTAAAAGAAAAAGCACGCTGAAGAATTTCTTCATTGTTAATGTGAGTATATATTAATGCAGTACAATTTAATGTATTCCTTATTAATAGGTAACTAAAATGTGTTTAGTACAGACACATCTATGTCTTTACCTGCTTTACCAAATTTTTCCTGGAATAAGTTCTCAGAAGTATAATGTGAAAGGTACCCTTGAGGTCTTCTTTTGATTCCCTCTGCAGAGGCAACCATTGTTATGAAGTTGATTTACATTTTTCTTATTTATGCCTTTTTACTTTATAATGTGCATCTCTGTCCACATACCTTTTGGGTTCAACTCCTTTTTCTATTTTGTATTAGAGTAATAAAGTTTTTCTCTCTTCCCTATTTTTTTCTAGGCTGCTTTGGAAGCTCTAGATTCTATTGGTTAACTTTAATTGTGACACATATATCTATTATATATAATAGAT
>NW_012116055.1:867131-913007 GCF_000951035.1 Colobus angolensis palliatus
GTGGAAAGCAAAGGGAGCTTATCAACACTCTCCCCATGCCCACATCTAGCATCTCATTTACTATAACCCTCTCTGCAATCAGATATTGTGATTACTGACACTAGTTACATCGTGGAAAAGGAGCACTGAAGCCATGTTTCTCCTGGAGAACTTGCATGGTTCCCTGGAAGCTGCAGGACTTTTCTTACTCACAGGTTGTCCAGGATGTTTCAAGGCAGACCTGGGTGTATGTGTGTGTGTGTGTGTGTGTTTGAGATGGAGTCTTGCTCTATTGCCCAGGCTGGAGTGCAGTGGCACGATCTCAGCTCATGGCAACCTCTGTCTCCTGGGTTCAAGTGATTCTCCTGCCTCAGCCTCCCGAGTAGCTGGAATTATACGCACTAACCACCACGCCTGGCTAATTTTTGTATTTTCAGTAGAGATGGGGTTTCACCATGCTGGCTGGTCTCGAACTCCTGACCTCAAGCGATCCACCCACCTCAGCCTCCCAAAGTGCTGGGATTAGAGGTGCAAGCCACTACGCCCAGCCTCAGATTTTTTATATTTTGGAGTCAAAGGCCAAGCGTGATTCTGGAGAGGCACCAGGTGGGCAGTATTCTGAGTATCCATTCCTTTGGTGGCACTTTCTGGACACATGCATGAGCCAGGTACTGTGCTGATGATTACAAGACAAATGTTCCAAGTCACAGTCTCAGGTAGAAGACAGGCCCACATTTACTACGTACTATGCAGTGTAAGTGCTTTAGTCAGTAGTCAGTAAAGAGACTGAGAAAGCAGAGACGGGACCAAGAAATTCTACCTTGAGAAGCTGAGGTTGGCATCACAGTGGGTCCCGGGACAGCAAAGGCCGTGGGAAATACTGTTAAAGAAGAGGTTTTGTCTGCATTGTCGATGCTTTTGAGGAAATTGTCACTACTCTGTAGCAGCAGATATTGGGGTCAGGTAGTGGGATAGGCCTGACCACAGGCAAAGTAAATGTGAACTGCCCAGGATACTGCAAGGCAGTTTATCTGGGAAGGCGGTAGCTGTGGCCGGGATCCATTTGCGTCTCCACGTGGAATATCTGTAATGGCTGGTAGCATATCGAAAGGAAGCTCAAGCAGCAGGGAGGCCTGGAAACAAAAGTACAGCTGTAAGGACTGGGCTTAGGAACAGAATGAACTGACTCAATGGAATACGGTAGGATTGTGGGTCCAGGGAAGCTGGGATAGGTGACAAGATAGGTTGCTGTTATGGGTTGAATTGTGTGCCCCCGACCCAAAAGATATGTTCAAGTCCTAATTCCCAGTACTTCAGAATGTGATTTATTTGGAGATTGTGTCTTTACAGAGGTAATTAGTTACGATGATGTCATACTAGAGTAGGGCAGGCCCCTAGTTCAATCTGACTGGTGTCCCTCTAAGAAAACAGCCATGTGAAGTCATAAAGACAACGAGAATGCCGTGTGAAAACATAGGCAGAGACTGGAGTGATGTGGCCACAAGCCAGAGAAACAGAAGGCACAGTTGGAGGGAGCATTGTCACAAGCCAAGCAATGCCAGCAGCTACCAGAAACTAGAAGGGCAAGGAATGCATTCTCCCTTAGAGCCTTCAGAGGAAGCATGACTCTGCTGACACCGTGATTCACAATTCTGGCCTCCAAGAACAGAGAGAATAAGCTTCTATTGTTTAAACCACCTGGTTTGTCCTAATTTGTTATTGCAGCCACAGGAAAGTCATACAGAAGGCTAAAATGAAAAAGATGATAAGAAGTATTGGCAAGGATGTGTGGAACTTGGAATCCTCTTAGATTACTGGTGGGAATGTAAGATGGTGCAGCTCCTTTGGAAAATGGCTTGACAATTCCCTACAGTGTTAAAAATGGAGTTACCATAAGAACTAGAAATCTCACACCTATGTGTATACTCAAGAGAAATGAATATATACATCTTCACATAAAATTGCTCACGAATGTTCATAGCATGTCTATTTGTAATAGGCAAAATGTGGACACAAATGGCCACTGAGGAGTGGATAAACAAAATGTGGTGTATCCATACACTGGGATATTATCTGGCAATAAAAAGGAATGAATAATAACATGCTACAACATGGTCAAACCTTAAAAACATTATGCAAAGTAAGACAGGCCAGACACAGACTATGTATTGCATGATTCTATTACTATGAAATGTGTAAAATAGGCAAATCCATGGAGACTCAATTTGATTAGTGTTTGCCCGGGACTAAGGAGAGGGAAAGTAGGGAATGACTGCTAATGGATATAGGTTTTCTTTCTATAGTAATGAAAATGTACTAAAATTAGATAGTACTAATGGATTACACCGCTCCAAAAACCATTGAATTTTATTTTTTGAAAGGGTTGATTTTATTGTTGTCAAGACAGAGACCTTGGCAGAGATGCCTTTAAGTAGAGCAAGATTATAAGGCATTCCTTCTTCCTTCAGTCATTAAACATACCTTTGTTTATTGTCTGTTACATGCTAGGTCTTCTTCTAATCTATGAGAATATAGTGGTTCACCAGCCTGACAACTTGCTTACTCCCTTGGAATTTGCATTCCATCAACAACTGAAAAAACCCCAGAAAATTATCAAGTATTAGGTCATACCAAGGTAGCATTTTTGTTATTACTCCTCAGGTATGAAATTAGTGTACAAAGTTAGAATGACCACCAGCAGTTGGTAGATAGTTTTCTCCCAAAAAGACCATGAAAGTATCCCTTCCTTACTTCCTCCTCCTTTGCTTGTCCTATTTCAAGACAAGTTTTCACTCTGTTTCCCAGGCTGGAGTGCAGTGATGCCATCATAGCTTACTGGAACCTTGAACTCCTTGGTTCAAGTGATCCTCCCACCTCAGCCTCCAAAGTAGCTGAGACTACAGGTGTGAGCCACCACACCCAACTAATTAAAAAAAATTTCTTTTCTAGAGGCTGGGTGCTGTGTCTTACACCTCTAATCCCAGTACTTTGAGAGGCTGAGACAGGAGGATAGTTTGAGGCCATCATGACTTCTCCCTTTTTGCGGGAGATTTTTTTACACATCTTCAAGAAACTCCTTTTCTAGAATGTGTGCTCAGACCTCCACACCAAACTGGAAGTTTCCAGAGAGGATGGGAAGAGTGGCTTGGTGAAGAATGGGCATAGTCAGCCTGGGCAGAGGTTTTGCTGCTTCTCTAAAGATTCTTCCAATGCTGCGACTTGTTACAGTTCCTGTCGCTATTTGGGAAGGTCTTGTGATCCTTCTCTGGTTTTTCTTCTAATGATGAATAGTTCTGCAATTTGATGAGTCATTTTTGCTTCTGTTTGTAGAAGAGGTGCAGTATATTCAGGCTGAGAAAAACAACAAGGGCCCGATGGAGGCTGCCACACTTTTTCTCAAGTTCCTGTTGGAGCTCCAGGAGGAAGGCTGGTTCCGTGGCTTTTTGGATGCCCTAGACCATGCAGGTTAGTTCATTCTTTTTAATCACAAATCACAAATCTTTTTAATCACAAATCACAAAACCTTGCTGCCTGACAATACTGTAAAAGTGAAAAGCTATTAATTTTGAAGTATCCACTTATAGTTCATGCCTCTTAGTCTGAGGCAATGTAAAGACTGTGTTTAGGCAGATGACATAATTGTTTACCTGAAACATCCAGCAAAAGAATCTGCAGAGAGATTATTGTCACTAATGGAAGAGTTTTGCAAGATTATTTGGATATAAAACTAATATACAAAAATTAGTTGCATTTCTGCCCAATGGAAGCAAACAAAAAATGTAACCCAAAATGAAGTATCATTTCTAATAATAACAATTGTAATATATTTAGGAATAAATCTAACAAAAGATGTATAAGGTCTGAATAAATGTTATTGAAAGATATTAAAGAAGTCCTAAATGGAAAAACGTACCCATCACTTAGAGAAGGAGGCTTGAGATCATAAAAAATGTCAGTTCTCCCTACATCGATCTGTATATTCAATATAATTCTAATAAAAATCCTACATACTTTTTCAAAGAGTGTGGCAAGTTGGTTCTACAATGCATATGGAAGAATTATGACCCAACAGTAGTCAAGACACCCCTAAAGAAGACAAGTTTAGTAGATTGGGGCTTTTCTTTCTACCTGTAGGCATTTGTTAGAAAGCTACAGGCATTAAGACAGTGAAATGTTGGTTCTGGCACTGACAAACTGACCATTGAAACAGAATAAAGACCCTTTAATTAGGCCCATGTCTTTATGGAAACCTGATATTATTAGACATCACTGAGAAAGGAGGATTACTGGGAAAGGAGGAGCTATTAAAAAAATAGCGTTGATAAACAGAATAATATTAAAAACCAAACAAACTCAAGCTGGACATGGTGGCATGTGCCTGTAGTCCCAGCTACTCAGGAGACTGAGGCAGGAGGACTGCCCGAGTCCAGAAGTTTGAGGCTGCAGTGAGCTATGATGCAGTGAGCTGCTGCACTCCAGCCTGGGCAACATAGGGAGACCCCTGCATTTAAAAAACAAACCCTGGGCCAGGTTCAGGAGGAATCCCAGCACTTTGGGAGGATGAGGCAGGCAGATTACCTGAGGTCAGGAGTTTGAGACCAGCCTAGCCAACTCGGCAAAACCCTGTCTCTACTAAAAATACAAAAATTAGCTGGGCGTGGTGGTGGGTACCTATAATCCCAGCTACTCGGGAGGCTGAAGCAGGAGAATTGCTTGAACCCAGGAGGCAGAGGTTGCAGTGAGCTGAGATTGCATCATTGCACTCCAGCTTGGGCAATGAGTGAAACTCCTTCTCAAATTAAAATAAATAAATAAATAAACCTTGTATTTAAAAAACAAACCCTAACTTTCATGCCAATGTGGATACAAATACATACATACATTTGTATTCCTTACATCAAGTTTATCAAAAACACTATAAAGAAAGTGAAAAAAAAAATCACAAACTCTGGGAGAAGATATTTTCAAAATATATAATCACTAAAGGATTAGTATCTAGAATATATTAAAAAGGTCTTAAAATCAATTGGAAAAAGAAAACATACCTAGAGCAAAAAATTTGGACAAACATTTCAATGAATACGAAGAATGAAAAGTGAATAAATGTATGAAAAGATTCTCAGTCCAATTAGGAATTTGGGAATTGTAGATTAGGAACACAGTGAGATAACATTTTATAACTACCAGAGAGCAAAACTTAAGTCCAACAGTGCTAAGGTTAAAGAAGATATTTAATGGAAATCTTTTTTTTTTTTTTTGAGACAGAGTCTTGCTTTGTTGCCCAGGCTGGAGTGCAGTGGCACAATCTTGGCTCACTCAACGTCTGCCTATGGGGTTCAAGCGATTCTCTTGCCTCAGCCTCCCGAGTAGCTGGGATTACAGGCATGTACCACCATGCCCAGCTAATTTTTGTATTTCTAGTAGAGACAGTGTTTCACCATGTTGTTCAGGTTGGCCTCGAACTCCTGACCTCGTGATCCACCTGCCTCGGCCTCCCAAAGTGCTGGAATTACAGGCGTGAGCCACCACGCCTGGCCAGAGATGGGGTTTTGTCATGTTGTTCAGGTTGGCCTCGAACTCCTGACCTCAGGTGATCCACCTGCCTCGGCCTCTCAAAGTGCTGGGATTACAGGCGTGAGCTACCATGCCTGGCTGGAAATCTTAAATATCACTATATGGAGTGTAAATTGATACAACTATTTTGAAAAATAATTTGATATCACCTTGTAGAGTTCAGCTGTCATGTATCCTTCTATCCAAAAGTTTCACTTTTAAGTTTGTGCCCTAGAAGAACTTATACATATATTCCAGAATATGCATATAAGAGTGTTCATAGTATAATTGTACTTACAAAAGCAAGTAAACAAAACTGGAAATTACCCTGAATGTCTTTTAAGAGGAGAATGTATACATAAATTTTATAGTATTTACACATGGTCCATTAAACTACAATGAAAAGGTGTGAACACATCTATAGATGACAACTCAGGTGAGTTGTAGAAATGTAATGTTAAATTTTAAAGAAAGAGAAACTTACATGGCATAGAATATAATATTTATAAAGCTCCAAAAAGCTAAACTTAACATATTGCTTAGGGAATCAAATATATGCAACTATAAAAAAAATTAAGGTATTGATATATTAAATACAGGGAAGCAGTGACTTTGGCAGGGAGACAGAGGGGTTGGAAAGAGAAGGCACAAAGTATTGGAATATGGTGGGTTTTTTTGTTTGTTTTTTGTTTTTGTTTTTTTGAGGCGGAGTCTTACTCCACAGCCCAGGCTGGAGTGCAGTGTTACAATCTCCGCTCACTGCAACCTCTGCCTCCTGGGTCCCAGTTCAAGCAATTCTTCTCCCTCAGCCTCCCAAGTAGCTGGGATTACAGGCACATGCCACCATGCCCAGCTAATTTTTGTATTTTTAGTAGAGATGGGGTTTCACCATGTTGGTCAGACTGGTCTTGAACTCCTGGCCTCAAGTGATCTGCCTGCCTTGGCCTCCCAAAGTGCTGGGATTACAGGCATGAGCCCCTGCACCCAGCTAGAATATGGTGGTTCTTAAATCGGATAGTGGGTTCACATATGTTCCTTTTCTTGTTATAGTCTTTATTATATATGTTACAAATATTCTGGTACATGCATCAAATATTACATAATATTTACATTTCTGTTTTCAGAGCTATGGTGTTTTCTATCAACAGAAGAATCATGAAGTTCATAAAATTGGAAAGGAGAGCTTTATTTTTCATAAAGGGTTGCAGTCTGTCTGCAGGGTGGCCATTTTGACGGGCTGGGAAGTGTAGCCTCCGGCCAGAAGCAGGAAACAGGCACTTTGAGGGTGGGAAGAGTAAAACAGGGATTTATGCTGAACAGGGTGACCAAATATTCAGTAAGCTGCAGGAGGAGTCATGAATATGAAAGTAGAAGCATGCACCTGGGCAGCTGAGCTTCATGCCTTTCCATGGCACCCATGTTCAAAAACTGGCAGTGTTAGCATGATCCAAGGGTGGAGTTTTTGGCCCTCTGATGTCAGAAGGTGAAGCAGAGGACATGAAAACTCTCACTGCACATCCTTCATAGACTGGCCAGACCCACTCTGTGGTTGGTGGTCTCTTATCAGGAAGAAATGCTGGTTGGTTGTTGTGTTGAAACTGCTAAAGGGAGGGGCAGTCAGGAGGTTGGTTGAAATCAGCAATGGAGCAAGTCTTTCCAAAGGGCTGGTTTCTGTTTCTCTTCAGAGAAAGCACTATTTCTCCACTTTGGGGATATGATTAATCTGGATATTATAAGTTATTTTAACCCTTACCAACCTGTTAGGTAAAAATAGTACTTTTAATTTTTATTTTAAAAATTGAATAAGGTTTACTATTGGAAGTCCTAGCTGGAGCAGTTAGGCAAGGAAAAGAAAGACAAGGTATCCAAATTGGAAAAGAAGAAGTAAAATAATCTGTTTGCAGATGGCAGAATTTTTTTTTTTTTTTTTTTGAGACAGAGTCTCACTCTGTTGCCCGGGTTGGATGGAATGCAGTGGTGCGATCTCGGCTCACTGCAAGCTCTGCCTCCTGGGTTCACACCATTCTCCTGCCTCAGCCTCCCGAGTAGCTGGGACTACAGGTGCTTGCCACCACGCCCAGCTAATTTTTTGTATTTTTAGTAGAGATGGGGTTTCACTGTGTTAACCAGGATGATCTCAATCTCCTGACCTCGTGATCTGCCTGCCTTGGCCTCCCAAAGTGCTGGGATTACAGGCGTGAGCCACCATGCCCGGCCAGTGGCAGAATCTTGTATGTAGAAAACCCTAAAGATTTTAGAAAAAACTATTAGAACTAATTCAGAAAAGTTTCAGGACACAAAAGCAACACCCCAAAATTAGTCACATGTCTATGTATTGACAAATAATCCAAAAAAGAAATTAAGGTAACAATTCCATTTATATAATAGCATCAAAAAGATTAAAATACTTAGGAAGAAACCTAACCAAGGAGATAAAAGATTCATACCCTAAAAACAACAAAATATTGCTGAAAGAATGAAAGATAACACAAATAAATGGACAGACATCCCCATTCATGAATTAAAGACTTAAGATGCCTGTACTACCAAAAGTGAACTGCAGATTCAATGCAATCCCTATCAAAATCCCAATGGCTTTTTTTTTTTTTTTTGCAGAAATAGAAAAATGTATCCAAAATTTATAGAGAATCTCAAGGTATCTCGAATAGGTAAAATTTTGATAATGAAGAATAAACCAGGAGGCCTCACCTCTCCTGATTTCAAAACACATTAAAAATCTGTAGCAATCAAAATGTTGTGGCACTGGCATAAAGACAGAGAAATAGTCCAAAAGAGCACCCAGAAATAAATTCTCAAGTATGTGGTCAAAGATACCAAGACCACTCAATGGGGAAAGGACAGTCAAGAGACAACATTTGCTGAAGACAGCAAATGTTGTTGGGAAAACTGGATATCCATATGCAAAATAATGAATTTTGACATTTATACCATGTGTTACAGTTCTCCAGAGAAACAAAAGCAATAGGATATATTTGTGTGTATATATGATGAGATATGTATACACATTGTTACTTACATGTATATTTTTGGAATTGACTCACGTGATCATGGAGGCTGAGATGTCCCATGATTTGCTGTCCACAATCTGGAGAATCAGAAGAGCAGTTGGTGTAATTCAGAGTCTGAAGGCCTGAGAACCAGGACCTCTGATGTCCAAGGGCAAGAGAAATGATGAGCTCAAGAAAAGAGAATTTGCCCTTCTTCTCCCTTTTTGCTCTCTTTTGGTCTTTAATGGATTGGATGATGTCTGCACACATCAGTGAGTGTGAATTTCTTTATTCAGTCTGATTCAAGTGATAATCTGTTCTGAAAACACCGTTACAGACACACCCAAAAATAATGTTTTACCAGCTATCTGGGCATCCGTTTGCCCAGTCATGCTGACACAGAAAATTAACCATCACACACTTTATACAAAAATCAACTCAAAATGCATTAAAAACCTAAATATAAGACCTAAAACTGTTAAAAAAAAAAAAAAAAAGACCTAAAACTGTTAAAACTCCTAGAAGAAAGCATAGGAGAAAAAATTCATGACATTGGAATTGGCAATGATTTATTGGATATGATATCAGAAGCATAGGCAGCAAAAGTGAAAAAATAGACAAATGGGACTCTATGAAACTTACGTGCCTCAAAGGACATAATAGGGTGAAAAGTCAACCCATGGAATGAGAGAAAATGTTTGCAAATCATATACCTGATAAGGGGTTAATATGTAGACTATATCAAGGACTCCTGCAACTCAAAGACAAAAAAATCAAATTAAAAAATAGGCAAAGGGACTGGGCGTGGTGGCTCATGCCTGTAATCCCAGCACTTTGGGAGGCTGAGGGAGGTGGATCACCTGAGGTCAGGAGTTCAACACCAGCCTGGCCAACATGACAAACCCCTGTCTCTAATAAAAATACAAATAGCCGGGTGTGGTGGCATATGCCTGTAGTCCCAGCTACTCAGAAGGTTGAGGCAGGAGAATAACTTGAACCCGGGAGGTGCAGGTTGCAGCGAGCCAAGATCATGCCACTGTGCTCCAGCCTGGGTGACAGAGCGAGACTCCGTCTCAGAGAAAAAAAAAAGCAAAGGACTTGAATAGACATTTATCCAAATATGGTATACAAATGGCTAATGAGTATATGGAAAAATATTCAGCATCAGTAATCATCAGAGAAATTCAAAGCCATTATGTGATATCACATCACCCCCATTACAATGGTTTCTATAAAAATAAAAACAGAAAATAATGTGTATAGTTGAGGATGTGGAGAAACTGCAACCCTGTGCCTGATTGGTAGGATTGTAAAATGGTATAACAGCCATGGAAAATAGTATGGCAGTCCCTCAAAAAATTGAAAATATATATCACCATATGATCCAGCAATTCTGCTTCTGGTGTATTTCCAAAAGAATTGAAAGCAGGGTATTGATGAGATATTTGCACATCCATGTTGATAGTAGCGTTATTCATGATCACTTACAAGGTAGAAGCAACTCAAATGTCCATCAGTGATGAATGGATCAACAAAATGTGATATACACATACAATGGAATATTATTCCGCCTTAAAAAAAAGAAAAAGAAAGAAAAGAAAAGGAAATCCTGGCATATGGCACTGGGCTGAGTGGAGTAAGCCAGTCACAAAAAGACAAATATTGTATTTTACCACCTATATAAATTATCTGTAAGTAGTCGGATTCATAGAAACAGAAAGAGTGGGCCGGGCCCGGTGGCCCAAGCCTGTAATCCCAGCACTTTGGGAGGCTGAGACGGGTGGATCACGAGGTCAGGAGATCGAGACCATCCTGGCTAACATGGTGAAACCCCATCTCTACTAAAAAACACAAAAAAACTAGCCGGGCGAGGTGGCAGGCGCCTGTAGTCCCAGCTACTTGGGAGGCTGAGGCAAGAGAATGGCGTGAACCCGGGAGGCGGAGCTTGCAGTGAGCTGAGATCTGGCCACTGCACTCCAGCCTGGGCGGAGTCTCAAAAAATAAAATTAAATTAAAAAAAAAAACAAAAAAACAAAGAGTGGTGGTTACCGGGAGCAGGGGTGAGGAGAAAAAAAGGAATAGTTGTTTTATAGAGTTTTACATTTGCAAGGTGAAAAAAGTCTGGATTTTTGTTTTATAACAAAATGAATTTAACACGACTGAACTGTACATTTAAAAATAGTTAAGATGGTAAGTGTTTTATCTGTTTTTTACTACAATTTTAAAAAAGAATTGAGGTTGAACATCTTATGTATGTTTGTTGGCCATTAGTATTTTTTTCTGAACTTTCTAAATATGATTTTTAAATAAATGTCTTTTAAAGGCATGTGGAATAATATTAAGTAAATTTCCCATTTACTTAATATTATCTTAGAAAAATTAGAAGGAAAGTTCCTTGGGGTCAGGAATTAAGGTTTATATTTCTTTTTGCCTTCTTTACTGCTTTCCACTGAGAAGATACATAATAAACCTGTTGACTCTGACTTTTTAAAGACAAATCAGGGATTGTAGGTGAAGTCCATGGGGCACTTTGTAAGAAAGATTTTATACTGAGATCAAAATGTAAGACTTCAAAGTTGTCCTTAGTGCTTTTTCCCAATAGATAATAAATATTGCTAGAAGGCCTAAAGCGTTGGGTGACTAAAATGAATACTGTTTTCTTTTTGAAAAATCAATGACAATTGGGGGTAATTTACAGATAGTTTTTGAATTCTACCACCATACATTCAAACATGATTTCTATGATACTAATCTCAAAGTATTTTTCAGTTGGTTTCATAACAGTCCACATTTTTTTCATTCTTTTCAGGTTATTCTGGACTTTATGAAGCCATTGAAAGTTGGGATTTCAAAAAAATTGAAAAGTTGGAGGAGTATAGATTACTTTTAAAACGTTTACAACCAGAATTTAAAACCAGAATTATTCCAACAGATATCCTTTCTGATCTGTCTGAATGTTTAATTAATCAGGAATGTGAAGAAATTCTACAGGTAAGTTAATATAAAGTACTAAAATTGGGGGAAATAATAATAACATGGGAGGTGTCTTCTGTTTTCTATACTGTTTTAGACCTGAGAAAGATCATTGAAACCCACAAAAGTACTCATAGGATAGTACCTTTTTTTTTTTTTTTGAGATGGAGTCTCGCTCTGTCACCGAGGCTGGAGTGCAATGGCACGATCTCGGTTCACTGCACCCTCTGCCTCCTGGGTTCAAGTGATTCTCCTGCCTCAGCCTCCTGAGTAGCTGGGATTATAGGTGTGCGCTACCACGCCCAGCTAATTTTTGTATTTTTAGTAGAGATGGGGTTTCACCATGTTGATCAGGCTGGTCTCGAACTCCTGACCTCGTGATACACCTGCCTCGGCCTCTCAAAGTGCTGGGATTACAGGTGTGAGCCACCACGCCCAGCCAGAATAGTACTTTTAATGTGAACTGAGTAATTTTTATGTCACAAAGTTTTTTTGAAGTTTGCCCTATTTTCAGTTAAAATCACCATAGTCTGTGAACAGTGTTTTATGCAAATTTAAATTGAACAGATGAGCAGATGAGAAAGGGCTACAGACTCTAGCAGTTAAGTGTTTAGACTCTGAACACAGATGAATTTCGTTAGAATCATAGCTCAACCACTTACTAGCGGTATGATCTTGGGCAAGTTACTTAGTTTCTCTGAATATCTATCTGTTTCCTTGTGTGTAAAATGGAAATAATAATGGTACCTTATTAATATAGTACTTTTATAAGGGTAATGAGATATGTAAATGAGATAATATATATAAAGTACTCATGTATGTCTTGCACAGAGTATGTGAACAATAAACTTTAGTTATTATGATTAGTAAAAGTCATACAAATTCCTCAACCCTGAAAAAAAAAATTGTTAGTATTTTGTTATCTGTTTCCACATATTGCTATATGCCAATATACCCATGTTGGGAATGGTTGTCAAATGATTATTTTCCTCATATTGCTGATGAGGATAGGTGTAAGAACTCAGAGGCGATGAGAAGGCTTGGCTTGACACAGTGACATCTAGTGTAAAGGAAACGATGAAGGAAAAAGTATCTTAAAAGATGTGTTGGACGGGGAAAAAACTGTCATGAATATGACCCCTTGAACCGTGATGTACAATTGCTTTAAATCAGATAGTACGTGAACTGACATTTCTTCAGTCAAAACTGATAGAGGGAAAGCTTTTGAGATAATTGATCAATAAACTACAGTTGCTTTGCTTAGATTTGCTCCACTAAGGGGATGATGGCAGGTGCAGAGAAATTGGTGGAATGCCTTCTCAGATCAGACAAGGAGAACTGGCCCAAAACTTTGAAACTTGCTTTGGAGAGAGAGAGGAACAAGTTCAGTGAACTGTGGACTGTAGAGAATGGTAAGACACTGTACCCTCCTCACAGCTCTACTTAGGGCTTCACTCATTCCAACTGGTCTCTCACATCCCATCAGAGGCGTTTTCCCCTCAGAGAGCCAGAGCTACATCTCTAGTGCGAGACCAGCAGGAAGCTGCATTCTGGGAGGGAGGCAGTTACTTGCCTACAAAATTAGTTTGGTTGCATATGACCCCTAAAAATGGACTGGGGAAAACCACTCTCATCCAGAATTAGCCCATCTGGCCCAAACGATTTGGGGAAGGCAGAATCCAAACTCCCAGTCTAAGTTTAGATTATCAGAGAAATAGCTTGAGAATTCTAGAGTTAAAGGTTCAAACTCCAGGACTTACCCCCTTTTCAGAGTAGATTTCTTGATAGACATGGCCTGGTTCTCTTACTGGAAGCCATCTGGAACTGAATCCGACGAGTGAAAGAATTGGTTGTGGTTAAGTGTCTGAACCATCATTTGGTTTTTTTTTTTTTTGAGACGGAGTCTCACTCTGTCGCCCGGGCTGGAGTGCAGTGGCCGGATCTCAGCTCACTGCAAGCTCCGCCTCCCGGATTTACGCCATTCTCCTGCCTCAGCCTCCCGAGTAGCTGGGACTACAGACGCCCGCCACCTCGCCCGGCTAGTTTTTGTATTTTTTTTAGTAGAGACGGGGTTTCACCGTGTTAGCCAGGATGGTCTCGATCTCCTGACCTCGTGATCCGCCCGTCTCGGCCTCCCAAAGTGCTGGGATTACAGGCTTGAGCCACCGCGCCAGGCCTGGTTTCTTGAAGCTAACACTCAGAGCATTGTTTCAAAGTCTGAGTTTGGTAAACATCTGAATATCTGGTCTTAGCTTTCCTAGGCTTCTTTGGATCGTAAGTTGTTTCAGAAACTGTCTATATAAATACACATCTGATTTACTGGGTCAAGAGTCAGTCAGAAATATCTGCTAAATCATGTTTCTATTTTTTTTTTTTTTTTTGGTGCATACGAATCCCTTGGAGGTCTTGTTAAAATGTGGATCTGATTCAGTAGGGCAATGCGTTCCACACTTTGAGTAATATAGCTCTAAATTACACTGGAGGCCAACTCCAAATTGAGATTTGAAACTCAAAGTGATTCTTTTAACTGTTTTAAAAGGTGAAGGGGAGTGGTTGTGAGAAATTTTAATAGAAGTTAAAAATCTTAGTGTTATGACCTTTTTGTGGAGCTTTCACCATCAACGCTATAATCAGATTATGTGAAGATTCTAAGACTTTTTTGATCTTACAAAGGTATAAAAGATGTTGAAACAGAAGATCTCGAGGATAAGATGGAAACTTCTGACATACAGATTTTCTACCAAGAAGATCCAGAATGCCAGAATCTTAGTGAGAATTCATGTCCACCTTCAGGTACCCGGCATTGTTTGTTCTTTTCCATAATGGTGCACTTCTGGTGTTTGGTGTGGTACCCAAAGTCACAGCCTTGTGAAAAGGTTTGTAAGGAAAATTAAGAAAGAAAAGAGAATTTATGTTACAATAGATACTTTTTCTGTATTTGGAATGCCATTCTCTCCTTCCAGTTCTTACACTATCTTTTTTTTCTTCTTTTTACTATCTTTTTTTCTTCTTTTACTACTAAGAAAGTATGTGCATGTCTATGGTGGAAATGCGAATAGAGTCTTCATCAAAACCTGATGTCTATGAATTCCCAAATCAGCCTTGCTTTCTAAAGAAATACTACTTCTATTTCTGAGCCACTTGCTCAATTTCCTTTTAGGACCCCTGGGCTGCCCTGCAAGTTGATGAAGTTAGTGTGCTACCCAAATGCACCCAGCTGAGAATTGAGTAGGGGCTGAGATCCAGCCTGTGCATTTGCCACACAGTGCACTGAGGGGCTGTGTCCTCCAAGAGAAGCTCCTTTTTCTCATTTACACAGAGGCACTGTGTAAGTTAGCTGTGGCCCTGTGAGGCCCCTGTATGCTTCTCAAAGCATATTTTCTTGAGGGCTTTATGAGACCAGAAAGTTGTATAATATGCCATAATAAAAATTATTTATAAAAGAGTATCAGGAAGGAAATTAGGATTAATAATGAGTGGTGTTAGAAGAAAAATGATATTAGGATAACATCATAAAGAGAAAATGTGCAGATTGCTTCTGCAACTGAATGTTACAAGTATTTTTGTTCTGTTTTGTTGTTGGTCATTTCAGAATAAAATCTGTTACCCCTTGGGAAAAAAAAGAAAAAAAAAACACAATAAAATCAATGAATATGAGTTGTTTTGAATTTTCTGACATGTGAAGATTCTTGCATGTCTTTTGTTGTTTTTTGAGATGGAGTCTCTCGCTCTGTTGTTCAGGCTGGAGTGCAGTGGCACAATCTCAACTCACTGCAACCTTGGCCTCCTGGGTTCAAGTGATTCTCCTGCCTCAGTCTCTCAAGTAGCTGGGACCACAGGCATATGCCACCACATCTGGATAATTTTTGTATTTTTTTTGTAGAGATGGGGATTTCACCATATTGGCCAGGCTGTTCTCAAACTCCTGACCTCAAGTAGATCCATCCACCTCGGCCTCCCAAGTGCTGGGATTATAGGCATGAGCCACTGCGCCTGGCTCTTACATGTCTTTTGTGTGAGGTTAATTCACTTAACCTTTTAGAAATTCTCCCTTTCTCTAAAATGGGCAGGTTAGACTCAGTAGATAATTTCCAAAGTCTTTGCTAGCTCTTAACATTTTATATGCCTACCTGTTATTGAGATAAAGCCTTTGATTATTTTTTAAAACTTCTGGTTGTGTCGAGAGAAAATATCGTTTGAGAACCTGAAGAACGACAAAGTGTTATTGTGCCCTAATATGAAATTGCTTTGAGAATCCAATGTTAACAGTTTGGTTTTCTTCAGATACCTTGGGAGGATTTGTTGCTTTTTTCCATACAGCATTGCCTTTAGTGGACAGGTTGTCTTACCCTGAATTGAGCCATTCTTGCTTTGGTTTCTCTTTGTTAGCCTTCCGTGATTTTATAAAAAATAATTCATGGTTTTTTTTTTTTTTTCCTTCTTGCCATCAATACTTTGTCATTGAGAGAATTCTGTACTTCAAATTAGTGGAAAAGAAAGAGTGGTTACCGAGAGAGGATTCTAAACTTTCTCCAGTGAGGCTTTTCTTGCTGGAGTCAGAATTTGTGGACATTAGACTGTAGCTGTTACCGTGATTCCTCAGAGCAGGAACCATTTGGTAATTTTGCTCCTTTTGTATTCCAGAAGTGTCTGATACAAACTTGTACAGCCCATTTAAACCAAGAAATTACCAATTAGAGCTTGCTTTACCTGCTAAGAAAGGAAAAAACACAATAATATGTGCTCCTACAGGTAAGCCTGTTGCCATTACTTACATCGTTTTTCTGTTTGCTTCCTTTTTTTTTTTCTTTTGTTGAATACTGGGACAGAATGGGCAAGTTTCAGTTTTTTCCTTATTCCATGTGTCTTTTGAGAAAACTGTCCTACTAATGTCCTTATGTATTTTATGGGACATGAGAAGGTAAGAAAAGTGCCCTCTGTTAGCTTGCTTTTGGGTCTTGGCTGTTTGCATGCACCTAGGAAGTAGCTTGATATTTTTTAGTCATAGTGCAAATCCTGTAACTGTTAACCCATCTACATTATCAATTAATTAGTCAGCTCAATGGTATTAGAAGAGCCAAAAATAAATGCCTTTCTAGAGAAATATCTAATATATGAGTTACATGTTTTCTTTTTTCCTTACATGTTAAAAGGTTGTGGAAAAACCCAGGTTTCAATCCTTATATGTGAACATCATCTTAAAAAATTCCCACAAGGACAAAAGGGGAAAGTTGTCTTTTTTGCAAATCAGATCCCACTATATGAACAGCAGGAATCTATGTTCTCAAAATACTTTGAAAGACTTGGGTAGGTATAATAGTTGCTTCAATTTCTTTTTCTCCAGCTTTGTGTTAATTGATGTGTTTTCTGTTTGGTTTTGAAAAACAATGATAAAAAATTATATTAGATTCAGCTTTTATATAATCCAGATGTAATTCCTTCATGGATTCCAGTCTTTTTTTGTTAGATGTACCAGAAAGCTTAAACTCCCCTGGTTTGCCCTTGTATGGGGAGTAAATAACTTCAGGGATAAATCTGACGTTTATGGGACACGTTTAACTTCTTTAGTGATTTTATAATTTATTTGATATTATTCTTTTACGTACTCTCTTCTTAGTGACTTAATATATACTACTATAAATTACAACTAGCTTGGATTTATTGATCACTTACTATGTGTCAGGCTCTGTGCTATGGACTTGCCTACAGCTATACTCCTTTTGGACTCAGGGAGAATTTAATCAGTTGATGTTCTGAGCTAGCGTTTCATATTTGTGGTTCCTTATTCACATCGTGGTTGGTAATATGGAATTTCTGTCATTTCCCAGGTATAGAGTTACAGGTATTTCTGGAGCAACAGCTGAGAATGTACCGGTGGAACAGATTGTTGAGAACAATGACATCATCATTTTAACTCCGCAGATTCTTGTGAATAACCTTAAAAAGGGAACGATTCCATCACTGTCCATCTTTACTTTGATGATATTTGATGAATGCCACAACACCAGTAAACAACACCCATACAATATGATCATGTTTAATTATCTAGATCAGAAACTTGGAGGATCTTCAGGCCCACTACCCCAGGTATCTCCAAAGTCAGATGAATACTTCGGAAGAACTATAATCTTCCTAACTCCTATTTTCTTACTCTTGTGGCCACATTGAAGATGTCCTTCTCAAGTCCCGAGTCCATATTGTACAACTCATTATGAATTTTATTTCCTTTATTCATTTGTTCACTTAGTAAATATGCATTATGTGCCTCCATGTGCCATACACTGTGTGTTAGTAAAAACAAAAAAACAAAAACCGTACTCCAGCAGGAAAGTTGTATGAGGGGCTGTGGAAACATGGTACCATTTCTCAGACATCTCATGATTTTGAATGCTCCTTACAGGTCGTTGGGCTGACTGCCTCGGTTGGTGTTGGGGATGCCAAAGACACAGATGAAGCCTTAGATTATATCTGCAAGCTGTGTGCTTCTCTTGATGCATCAGTGATAGCAACAGTCAAAGACAACCTGGAGGAACTGGAGCAAGTTGTTTATAAGCCCCAGAAGTGTAAGTTGGATCCAGTAACAAGCCCTTTGAGATTTTGTTACTCTCTGCTACCTCTAGTTCAGAGCCATCGAGACGAACACTGAACTTTGACTCTTTCTCTGTTTAGTGGAAAATATTTAACCCCAAACTTGAGTAATAGTCACATTTTTAGCCTCTCTAACTGAGCTCTGATCCCAAGCAATGGATGAACCTCAGAAGTGGCCTGTAGAGAGCAAATGTTCTTCCTCTTTGGTTCCAAAAACCTCTTATAAATGTACTAGCAATGCAGAAGAAGTGATGAGAGAATTTAGACATCAGATAGCCAAGAGCTGGGCTCACTCAGCCTTTTCCCATGCTCTGTCCCTGTGTGGTCATCACTGTTTGAATATGTATTTGATCATTTTAGTTGAAATGGAATGATCTGAATTCATTATGTCACTCCTCAAAAGATCAGAGACGCCGGGCGCGGTGGCTCAAGCCTGTAATCCCAGCACTTTGGGAGGCCGAGGCGGGCGGATCACAAGGTCAGGAGATCGAGACCACGGTGAAACCCCGTCTCTACTAAAAATACAAAAAAAAATCAGCCGGGCGCGGTGGCGGGTGCCTGTAGTCCCAGCTACTCAGGAGGCTGAGCCAGGAGAATGGCGTGAACCCAGGAGGTGGAGCTTGCAGTGAGCCGAGATCGTGCCACTGCACTCCAGCCTGGGTGACAGAGCAAGACTCTGTCTCAAAAAAAAAAAGATCAGAAAGATCAGAGACGATTTTTTAATAAGACTAACAACTGTTTATTGATGTTATTATTATGCTAACCCTGCAAGGAAGAGAGGGATACAGAAAATATATATGACTTCACCCTTGCTCTCTGAGTAGTATGTGACTGTATGTCTGAGGTAGAACAAATAGACCTGTAATAGGGAGTGGTGTAGATAAGTTCCTTTTTGAAGGCTGCTTGTAAGTAAGGAGATTGATGTACCCAATCCCAACTTTTCAGTGTCACATATGAATTTCTTTATAATCCGGTTCCTCCTGCCCTCTGAGCTTCATCGCCTTCAAATATTCATAAACCCAACCATGTTGCATTCCTCTGGGCTACTCAATCATGCCGTGTGCTTTCTCTCTCCAACTTTTGTCTGTGCTTCCTTTGTACATCACTGTGCTTTTTTTTCCTTTGCCAAGTTGTGATGGAATATATATGACTACTCTTGCTTTCTTCTTTCTTCTTCCTGTATTTATTCTACAACTCTGACTTCCCTGGAAGAATTAGGTGTTACTTTCCTTGTGTTTTGTGACACTTTGCATGTACAATTTCTTTTTTCTTTTGAGACGGAGTCTTGCGCTGTTGCCTAGGCTGGAGTGCAGTGGTGCGATCTCGGCTCACTGCAAGCTCCACCTCCTGGGTTCAAGTGATTCTCCTGCCTCAGTCTCCTGAGTAGCTGGAATTACAAGCATGTGCCACCATACCTGGCTAATTTTTTGTATTTTTTAGTAGAGACAGGGTTTCACCATGTTGGCCAGGCTGGTCTTGAATTCCTGACCTCAGGTGATCCACCCTCCTCGGCCTCCCAAAATGTTAGGATTACAGGCATGAGCCACCACACCTGGCCACACTTTACATGTACTTCTGTTAGAGAACTGCTATGGTTAGTTAGCCATGTATATTTCTCTCCCTTAAGATCACAGCCCTGTAGGAGCATGAAGTGTGTTCTTTCAACTGTCTATAATCAAAGCATGGCACATTGCAGGCAATTAATAATTAGGCTGAAATAATACACTGATAAATGGAGGATCAGTGTGAATACCGCTGGGGGCTGTGGGAGGAGGGAGACTGTCAAAGCACAGAGACAGGGTTAGATTGTGGCACTTGCAGAGACATGAGAGATGCCAGCCTCATCAGAGAAGAGGTAACAGGACAGCCACAGTAAGAAGCTGGTTAGGCCGGGTGCAGTGGCTCACACCTGTAATCCTGGCACTTAGGGAGGCCAAGGCGGATGGATCACCAGCTCAGGAGTTCAAGACCAACCTGGCCAATATGGTGAAGCCCCGTCTCTACTACAAATACAAAAATTAGCCAGGCGTGGTGGTGGGTGCCTGTAGTTCCATCTACTTGGGAGGCTGAGGCAGAAGAATCACTTGAACCCGGGAGACGGAGGTTGCAGTGAGCTGAGATCGCACCACTGCACTCCAGCCTGGGTGACAGACTGAGACTTTGTCTCAATCCAAAAAAAAAAAAAAAAAAAAAAAAGAAGTTAGTTAGTTAGACCTACACCATGAAAGACAGATGTTAGAATCAGTACAAGAAGCAACAGGGAGCCATTGCATTTTAAGCATTTGTTATATCATCTGGACCACCTGCCAGTGAGCTTGGAACCTTAGGTTTTTCAGAGGAAGTATCAAAGGCAGAAAAAGGTTTTAGAGATATCTACTTTGATCTGTCCTTCCTGAAAATATACTCACTCTTTTTTCTTTTTTTTAATGTCTCTAGTTTTCAGGAAAGTGGAATCACGGATTAGCGACAAATTTAAATGCATCATAGCTCAGCTGATGAGGGACACAGAGAGTCTAGCGAAGAGAATCTGCAAAGACCTCGGTAAGATAAATCTCATATTTTGTGTTCTCTCTACTTGGGAATAGCCATTTATTGTTCACTGTGGTCTTTTTGCATTCTCCTTAGTTCAGACAATGTCAAGAGCACATCCAGAGATTGTCTTCCTTGATTATAGGTTATTTAGGAGCCTTATATGTCCTCCTTTATTCTTTCTTTTTTTCCTTTTTAAATCCAAAATAAGTTCATCCAGACACACGCACCTGAAAAATAACCATACGTAAGTCAGTTCATTGCTTTCTCTACCTTCTAAATCAGCTTTCCCTCCTGACTTTCCTGTTTACCTGAATGAAAGCCCCATTCCTCTGCTGGCTCAGATTTATACCTAGAGGCAATCACCTAGCACATTTCCCAGCACTAAAGGAGTGCGACTAGAGATGGGCCAGGGGAAGACAGTGAAGGGCCTGGATTTGAATTTTATCCTAAAAACAGTGGGGAGAAAAGTGAAGATTTAAAACTGATTAGTGATGTAATAAAGATACCAGTGAATGACAAGGACCAAAGAGAGGCAGTGGAGATGGACTGGAGAAGGAAGGAGACACATGTGAGATGCTTCTAACTTGAGTGTTATGATTGGATGGCTAACCGGATTCGGGTGGGGATGAGAAAGGGGAGGAAGGGGCTGATTCCCCTCCAGGCGTCTGGCTTAGGCCCCTGTGTGAATGCCAGTGGGTGGTCCTGGTACCAGGACTAGAAGCATTGGCAGGTACAAGGTGAGTTTTGAGTTTTAGAGAAGTTAAATGTGACGTCTGTAAGACACCTCATGGAGTCTCTCCTTCTCTCACACATATTTTGCTTTTCTCTCCCCTTTTCTTTCACAATTGCTATTATAACTGTTTTAACAGCCTTCTAGCTGATTTTGCCCACTTCCGCTCTCTTCCATTCAACCCCTCATGAACTAGTCTTCATGAATACATTTTATCATGTCCCTGTCCTGCTTAAAAACCCTTTGCCTACAGGATAATTCTTCATGCTTCTAACCTGCAGTCGGAGCTCTGCCTGAACAACCAGGTTCTACTTATCTTTCCAATGTTATATTCTACTACTTCCCTACCTGAATCCTTTTGATTTAGCAATTTCCTGAATGTGTTCATGCATATGTTCATTCATTTAGTGCTAAGGAATGTGCTAGGTGATGGGAATACAGCATGAACCCAAAGACACAGCCCCGGGCCTCAGGGCATTTCTAGTCTGATGGTAAGGCCAAAATTAGATAAGTAATAATAATACTAAAGCAGCTGGTGTGGTAGGGATAATAAGGTGTGTTTCAGGGACAGGGAATAGCATATGCAAAGGCCAGGACACTAGAAAGAGTATGGGGACTTCCATTAGTCCTGTAGAATGCTGAAAGGAGAGTGGCCAGAAATGAGAAGCAAAAGCAAGCAGAGGCCAGAACATGGAGAGGAGCCTGTGAGCTGGAGCAGGATTTTGGCTGCAGGAACCCACTAAAGGCTTTTAAGCAGCGGAATGGTTTCTCATCTGCAATTTTGCAAACTCCCTCTAACCACTGGGTAGAGAATGGGGTAGAGGGAACAAGGCAAGAGGAAGGGAGACCAGTTTGGAGGTTGTCATATTATCCAGCAGCACAATGATGTGGTCTGAATTGGGGAAGTAGCAAAGGATGGAGAGATGGTGACGTGAGTTTCTATTTTCTTACTCCTCCCACCTCAGGTACCTTGCCTTTTTGCAAAAGGCTACTTAAGACTATTTCATGGAGGAATACCCTGTTTGCAGAGAGTAAGAAAGAAAATTAGGCCGGGTGCAGTGGCTCACGCCTGTAATCCCAGCACTTTGGGAGACCAAGGCAGGCAGATCACCTCAGGTCAGGAGTTCAAAACCAGCCTGACAACATGGTGAAACCCTGTCTCTACTAAAAATATAAAAATTAGTCAGGCTTGGTGGCACACTCCTGTAGTCTCAGCTGCTTAGCAGGCTGAGGCAGGAGAATCGCTTGAATCCGGGAAGCGGAGGTTGCGGTGAGCCAAGATCGCACCACTGTACTATAGCCTGGGCGTCAGAGTGAGACTCTGCCTCAAGAAAAAAAAAAAAGAAAGAAAAGAAAATGAAAGGGTGAGGCCTGTTTATAACCTAAATGACCATATGACACAGTGACAAACTTTTTTTTTTTACAGAAAACTTTTCTCAAATTCAAAATAGGGAATTTGGAACACAGAAGTATGAACAATGGATTGTTACAGTTCAGAAAGCATGCATGGTGTTCCAGATGCCAGACAAAGATGAAGAGAGCAGGATTTGTAAAGCCCTGTTTTTATACACTTCACATTTGCGGGTATGTTCCTCCTTTTAAGAGTCATATTCTGGTCGCAGCACCTACTGGGAGTGGCACCCTGGAAGCCAAGATAACAACTTCTTATCCTGTCCTCAAGAGCTCGCTTAGGAACCTTTCCAGAAAGTTCTTATGAAGCAAACTCCAAAAGTTTTCCCATTCAGCAGCATCTCAGTTTACTTTCTGAAATTTCACACTGCAGGCAACAGGACTGAAATAAAGGCTCAGATTCTATGCCTTGCCTCTAGCATTAACTGACATGGTTGGAAAAAATTGGGTGATGATGAGAGAACATTATTCCAGATACAAGATCAGTCCAGTGACAGCCATCTTTAAAGCTCAGCAAGTGGAAAGTTCATTGCCATGTCTTGAAGCACACATTTCTTCACCTTTGGTGACTCCCCATGCTCAGAAATCCAGGTTCTCTGGCTAACCAAGAAGTTAACGAACTATAGTGACAGCTATCACCTCTGCTTATCCAGCCATTGAAAATATATTCAAATACATTCAATTAGCATGCATTTGTAGAATTTCAGTTAGCTTGGTTGAACATTTGATGGAGGTGGTCAGGGCTATCATTTTGGAAGATGCAATGAGAATGTAGTGATGGCTTCAGATGTATATAGAAATTAAGTGAAATGTCGGAATTATGAGGCAGGTTGATGTAGAAGCTGATTTACTTTCATTATTGTCTTTTAATTTTGATATGTGTTTTTCATGTAGTTTTTCTTTTCTAAGGTAAAATTCAATAATCCAAAGTGATGATAATTAATGTTACTAGCTAATTGAGATTTTTTTTTTTAACACTATTTGGTTCAAAGATTTTGTTACAGAACTGTTAGAGGCCATTCATTTTTAAAAAGCTAAGTTGGTGGGAGGCTGAGACGGGCGGATCACAAGGTCAGGAGATCGAGACCATCCTGGCTAACACGGTGAAACCCCGTCTCTACTAAAAAATACAAAAAACTAGCCGGGCTTGGTGGCGGGTGCCTGTAGTCCCAGCTACTTGGGAGGCTGAGGCAGGAGAATGGCGTAAGCCTGGGAGGCGGAGCTTGCAGTGAGCTGAGATCCGGCCACTGCACTCCAGCCTGGGCGACAGAGCGAGACTCCGTCTCAAAAAAAAAAAAAACAAAAAGCTAAGTTGGAATAGATTTGAAAAGAAAAGTTTTCTTAAAACTAATTCTTTAAATACAATGAATTGAACTTGAGTACAGTGAATGTGTTGACATTGGAAGCATATTGAGACAGTTTTTACTTTCAACAGAAATATAATGATGCCCTCATTATCAGTGAGCATGCACGAATTAAAGATGCTTTGGATTACTTGAAAGACTTCTTCAGCAATGTCCGAGCAGCAGGATTCGATGAAATTGAGCAAGATCTTACTCAGAGATTTGAAGGTGGGTGATGTTTTCAGAGGAGGAAGCCACAGTAGCATTCTTGGTGACTGGAATGGCAAAACAAACATGTATTGTATTTAACATACATAAACTTGGGGAGACTTCGGGAGTTGTCCTGGATGTAGGAAGATGGAGATAGTAGGACTATTTAGGTTCAGTGAAATCTAGTACCTATGGAAAGAGTCTGTTTCTTATACCATTCCCTATTTAGAAGAAGGAAAAACAGGATTTGCAAAGGGTGTTTCCCATATGGTTCACAGACAGTAGCATTCTTTTTGTTTAACGTTCTTTTTTAGTAATTTTATAAAGGTTTAAAAAATATGAAAAAGTGTTTTAATGATATTAAAAAGACTATAATTTATATGTACTTTTTTTTTTTTTTGAGGTGGAGTCTTGCTCTGTTGCCCAGGGTCAAGTGCAGTGGCTCAATCATGGCTCACTGCAACCTCTGCCTCCTGGACTCAGGCAATTCTCATGTCTCAGCCTCCCAAGTAGCCAGGAATGCAGGTGTGTGCCACCACACCCAGCTAATTTTTGTGTTTTTAGTAGAGATGGAGTTTTGCCATCTTGGCCAGATTAGTCTCGAACTCCTGACCTCAAGTGATTCACCCGCCTCTGCCTCCCAAAATGCTGGAATTACAGGCATGAGCCACTGCGCCTGGCCTATATATATTTTTACATAAAGAGGAAACCAAAATGGCACATAATCTCACCCCTGCATATGATTAAAAAATAGATATTAAACAAAAAAAAAAGTTTTCCTTCTCCCTGTTTTGAATTCTTTTCCCAAAGGTAATTACTGGTAATTTGGGGTATTTTTTGGCCTATACCTAAGTATTTACTTACTGGTAAATACTTACTGTATATACTTACTGGTACATACGTGTAACCAGTGCTTTGCTGGTAAATATTTAACAACCCACTAGAGAAAAAAATGTATGCATATATATGTACATAAGCTTATTTTTTTTATATAGAGGAGGTATGCAACCCACAATTTATAAATAATAATAAAAATAGACTATTCTTTATTATAAAATCCATGTAGCCAATTAATTCTCACAGAATGCTTTTGGTGGTTTTTGCAGATTTTTTGTATCCATGGCCAATCAAGGATTGCAATGACAAAGAAGTGTGGTTCTTTCTGATATGGTTGTTACTATATAGTTTCGTTAATGTTAGAAGATAAAAATGAAACAACAAAGGTGTATGTTGGAACTTCACTCATTTGCCAGTGATGCAAGCAATTTTTTGCTGAATTGTATAATAGTTTTTCAAAAACCGGGAGACTGTTTCTCAATATTTTGTGCTATTCACAATGTAATTGCTAAATTTAATCTGTATTTTTTTTTGTCATGTTCATAAGTCTAAACTCTCAACATAAATTAAGCCAGACATGGTGGCTCACATTTGTCACCATGGCACTTTGGGAGGATAAGGTGGGTGGATTACTTGAGCTCAGGAGCTGGATATCAGTCTGGGCAGAATGGCGAAACCTCATCTCTACAAAAAATACAAAAATTAGCTGAGCATGGTGGTATGCTCCTGTGGTCCCAGCTACTTGGGAGACTGAGGTGGGAGGATCACCTGAGCCTGGAAGGCAGAGGTTGCAGTGAGCTGAGATTGCACCACTGGACCCCAGCTTGGGTGATAGAGTGAGTCCTTGTCTCAATCAATCAAGCACTGATTTTTTTGTGTTTTCTTGATTTCCATGGTATAACTGCTTCCACTGTAGTGAATTCCAGGCTACCAACAAGATGTCATTGAACTAGTGTTAAAAAGAGATGAGCAGCACATCATTCTATAGTATTTCTACCGTACAGATACAATAGACGTAACTAACCTCAAAAGCATAGATAATTGTAAAAAGTAATAAAGTTTAACAATTGGCCAGGCATGGTAGCTCACACCTGTAGTGCCAGCACTTTGGGAGGCTGAGATGGGTGGGCCATCTGAGATCAGGAGTTCAAGACCAGCCTGACCAACATGGTGAAACCCCATCTTTACCAAAAATACAAAATATTAGCCAGATGTGGTGGCACGCACCTGTAATCCCAGTTACTTGGGAGGCTGAGGCAGGAGAATCACTTGAACTCAGAAGGCAGAGGTTGCAGTGAGCCGAGTCGTGCCACTGCACTTCAGCCTGAGTGACAGGAGACTCCATCTCAAGAAAAACAAACAAAAAAACAATAAAAGAGAAACCACAATTGACTCCCATAGTCCCATAGTCTGGTATGATCTGGCTATAACACACCCCTGTTTTATAACTATATGTATTTTTTTTCTTTTTTCTTCTTTTTTTTGAGACAGAGTATCATTCTCTTTCCCAGGCTGGAGTGCAATGGTGAGATCTTGGCTCACTGTAACCCCTGCTTCCCAGGTTCAAGTGATTCTCCTGCCTTATCCTCCTGAGGAGCTGGGATTATAGGCGCCTGCCACCATGCCCGGCTAATTTTTGTATTTTAAGTAGAGACGGGGTTTCACCATGTTGACCAGTCTGATCTTGAACCCCTGACCTCAGGTGATCCACCCATCTCAACCTCCCAAAGTGCTGGGATTACGGGTGTGAGCCACCCCACCCGGCCTGACTATATTTTTAAAGATGGGACCATACTGAACATACTGTCCTTACCTTGATTTTTTTTAACCGTAAAATATTTTGGTATCATATATATCATGTACATAACTCCCTTATTAATTTTCACAGCCACATTGTATTAACATTAGATGCATAGCCCATGATCTATTGAACTGTTTTCCTATTGTTGGGCACTTAGGTTTTCTGTTTTTCTTTTATACCTTAAACAGTGATACGTGAAATCCTTGGAGACCTCTTCCATAATTTTCTAAATACAACTGTGTCTCAAACTTCTTAGATGTAGAACTATTGGATCGAAGGATGTGTGTGTATTATGTTTTGATAGATATTGCCAAATTGCCTTTTAAAAGGTTGTACCAATTTAAGTCAGTAGTTATTACTCAAAACATTCTGGTCAAAGATTTAGAGATTAACTGTTTGAATGATAGCTAAAGGTGACAGTGTGTTCTAAATTTTTAGAATTTATTAGCCATTTATAAAATGTTTCCCATTTGCAGAAAAGCTGCAGGAACTAGAAAGTGTTTCCAGGGATCCCAGCAATGAGAACCCTAAACTTGAAGACCTCCGCTTCATCTTACAAGAAGAGTACCACTTAAACCCAGAGACAATAACAATTCTCTTTGTGAAAACCAGAGCACTTGTGGATGTAAGCTTTTTTTTCTCCTTGTAGATAACAAATGGACCCAGCACTGTTCATTGAAAAGATTGGGATGGGTATGGTGGCTCACGCCTGTAATCCCAGAAGTCTGGGAAGTCGAGGCAGGAGAATTGCTTGGGCCAAGAGTTCAAGACCAGCCTGGGCAACAGTGAGACCTCATCTCTCAAAAAAGAAAAATTAGCTGGTGGTGTGCACCTGTAGTTCCAGTTACTTGGGAGGCTAAGGCTAGAAAATTGCTTGAGGCTGCAGTGATCATGACAGTGTACTCCTGCACTCCAGCCCGAGCAACAGAGGTAGAACCTGTGTCAAAAAAATTAAAAAAAGCTGTTTTCTCTCTACGGTCAGGAAACCATATATGTGTATGTGTGGGTCTGTTTTGGGGTTCTCTATTCTGTTCTGAATATATGTTTATCCTTACACTAATACTCCTCACTGTGTTTTTTGTTTGTTTTTTGTTTTTTTTCACTTAGAGACGGTCTCACTCTGTCACCTAGGCTGGAATGCAATGGCACAATTATGGCTGTCTGCACCCTCAACCTCTCAAACTCAAGCGATTCTCCCACCTCAGCCCCCTCTCCCACCATGCCTGGGACTACAGTCATGTGCCACCATGCCCAGCTAATTTATTTATTCAATGTTGTAGAGATGGGGTCTTGCTATGTTGCCTAGACTGGTCTTGAATTCCTGGCCTCACGTAATCCTCCCACCTTGGCCTCCCAAAGTTTTGGAACCTGGCTTCATGCTGTCACTATGTTTAATCACTCTAATTATAAGTATTGATACTTGTAGAGCAAGCATTTCTTCCTTTCTTTACTTTTTAAATTTTAGTCATTTTGTGGGTAGGTAATGATACCTCACTACAGTTTTAATTTGCATTTCACTAATGAGTAATATGGCTGAACATCTTTCTTCTGCTTATTAGCTATCTGTATCTGCCTTGGTGAGGTGTCTGTTCAGATCTTTTGGTTTGAAAAGATTGGTTTATCATCTGATTGTGTTTTTGAGAATTCTTTTTATAGTCTGACAAAAAGGTCCTCTGTCAGAAATGTGATTTGCAAATATTTTCTTCTGGTCTGTGGCTTGTCTGCTTATTCTCTTGACAGTATCTTTTGCAGACTGAAAGTTTTGAGTTTTGACAAAGTTCAGTATATCAGTTTTTTCTTTTATGGGTTTTTGCCTATGGTGGTATTATCTCTAAAAATCCTTTGCTTACCTAAGGTCACAAAGATTTTCACTATGTTGTCATCTGGAAGTGTTACAGCTTTACATTTTACATTTAGGTCTACAGTCAATTTTAAATTAATTTTGTATAAGGCATGAGGTATTGGTTGAGATGCTTTTTTTTTTTCTTTTTGTGTATGGACATTCAGCTGTTCCAGTTCTGTATGTTGACAAGACTATCCTTTCTTCATTGAATTGCCTTTGTAACTTCTGAAAACATCAGTTGACTATATTTGCATGGATCTGTTTTTGGATTCTCATTTTGTGTATTGATCCATACATATACCTCTTCACCCATTCCACGCTGTCTTGATTACTGTAGCTTGATAGTAAGTCTTGAAATGGGGTGATATGAGTCCTCCAATTTTTTTTTTAAAGGTTGTTTTTAGCTATGTTCCTTTGCCTTTCTGTATACATTTTAGAGGCAACTTGTCCACATCTATGAAAAAGTCTGCTGGGATTTTATTGAATCTGAACATAAAATTGAGGCTGGGCATGGTGGCTGACACCTGTAATCTCCCACCACTTTGGGAGGCTGAGGTGGGCGGATCACTTGAAGTCAGGAGTTTGACATCAGCCTGGCCAACATGGTAAAACCCTGTCTCTACTAAAAATACAAAAATTAGCCTAGCGTGGTGGCTTGCCCCTGTAATCATAGATATTTGGGAGACTGAGGCAGGAGAATCACTTGAACCTGGGAGGCGAAGGCTGTGGTGAGCTGAAATTGCACCACTGTACTCCAGCCTGGGTGACAGAGTGAGACTTGGTCTTGAAAAAATAAAATATTTTTTAAAATACATAAAGATAAAATTAGGGGAGAAATGACATCTTGACAATATCGAGTGTTCTAATCCATGACCATAGTATATCTCTTTATTTATATGGCTTCCATATTAGTTATGTAATGCTGAGGAACAATTACCCCAAAACTGAGTGTCTGGAAACAAGAAACATCTATTATCTTACAATATCTATGAGCCATGAATCTGGAAACAATTTAACTGGGTGTTTCTGGCTGAAGATCTCTCATGAGGCTGTAGTGAAGGTGTTGGCCATGGCTTGACTCAAGGCTTGACTGGGGGAGGTTAACTTCCAAACTCCTCTCATATGGCTGTTGGCTGAAGAGCCTCTGAGTTCACTCATGTGGGCCTCTCCACAGGTCCACCTCACAGACCAGCAGATGGCTTCTCCTAGAGAGAGTGATCCCAGAGATTGAGATAGAGGGTATCTAATTTGGAAGCCACAGTCATAACTTCATCTTGGAAATGATGCCGCATTGCATTTGTTGTATTTTATTCATTAGAAGCAAGTCAGTAAGTCCCCTTCACACTCGGGGGAGGGGATTACACGAGGATCTGAATACAGAAGGTGGAGGTCATTGAGGGCTACCTTAAAGGTGGACTAACCAGATGTTCTTTGGTTTCTTTTATCAGTGTTTTGTCATTTTCAGATTCCGCACATATTTTGTTAGACTTATACCTAGGTATTAATTTTTTGATGCTATTATAAATGGTACTTTAAAAACTTTTTTTTTTTTTTGAGACAGGGTCTCACTCTCATTGCCCAGGCTGGAGTACACTAGTGTGATCACAGCTCACTGCAGCCTCAACTTCCCTGCCTTACATGATTCTCCCATCTCAGCCTCCCCAGTAGCTGGGACTGCAGGTGTATACCACCACACCCAGCTAATTTTTATTTTTATTTTTATTTTATTTATTTATTTAATTTTGAGATGGAGTCTCGCTCTGTCACCCAGGTCGGAGTGCAGTGGCACAACCTCGGCTCACTGCAACCTACACCTCCCGGTTCAAGTGATTCTCTTGCCTCAGCTTCCTGAGTAGCTGAGACCACAGGCGTGTGCCACCATGCCCAGCTAATTTTTGTATTTTTAGTAGAGACAGGCTTTTGCCATGTTGCCCAGGTTGGTCTTGAATTCCTGACCTCGTGATCCACCCACCTCAGCCTCCCAAAGTGCTGGGATTACAGGCATGAGCTACCGCACCTGGCCATTTCTAAGACATTTTTAAGAGAAAAAACAAAAGTTCAAAATAGTGGGTATGTAGAATAAGTGAGTTTAGCGTGATTGCAGGACATGAGATCAATATACATAATTCAACTGTATTTTTACATACTAGCAACTAACCATTGGAATTTCGAAAGTTTTAAGTACTGGACACAGTGGCTCACACTTATAATCCCAGCATTTTTGGGAGGCTGAGGCAGGAGAGTCACTTGAGCCCAGGAGTTCACTTGAGCCCAGGCGATAGACCAAGATTCCATCTCAAAAAAAAAAAAAAGAAAAAAGTCTTAGAGATTAAACCATATCAGGTCACAGAGATCTATGCCATTTTAGTTAATTATTACATAGAGTTCAATTCCAAAATGCTTTTTTTCTCAGGTTTGTCAGTCTGAAAACTGTACATATACTAACTTTAAATGTTTTTCTTTTTGCATGTATTTCAATATTGAATTAGTACAAATGATTTATAAGGAGTGTCTAATTGATAATTGCTTTTCATTTTCAGGCTTTAAAAAATTGGATTGAGGGAAATCCTAAACTCAGTTTTCTAAAACCTGGCATATTGACTGGACGTGGCAAAACAAATCAGAACACAGGTATTTATATATAGTGGATTATGCATTTAAGAATATGTGTGTGTGTATGTATATATGTGTGTGTGTATATATTTCAAATTCTGTTTTAATATATTTCAATATTAAATATTGAATATTTAATAAATATAAATTTTAATATATATTTAATATATATTTCAAATTCTGTTTTAATGCTTCTATCAGTCAAGGTTTAACCAGAGAAGCAAAAGCAGTAGGTGATTATACATATATATGAGAGGCATGTGTCTCACATATGCACACATACAGAGATTTCTTGCAAGGAATTATTTTACAGAATTGGGCTGGCAAAGCAAGTCTGAAGTCTGTAGGGCAGGTAGTCAGGAAGGGGACTATCAGGAACAGACTGGAACCCCACAGGCATGAGCTGTCTGGAGTCTCTGAGCTCGGAGAAGGCCTAAGCTGTCTTTTAAAAGGCTCACCTGATTAGGCAGGCCCACCTGGAATGAACTCTCTATTTGACTTAAAGTCAACTGATTAGGGACTTGAATCACATCCGTAAAATCTCTTCAGAGCAGTAGCTAGATGAATTACTGGGAACTGTTGTTTGGCCTAGCCAAGTTAATGCATCAAAAAGCCATCACAATGCTCAAACGCCAAAAACCACTCCAGTCTCTTTCCTTGTAGACATTGCCTCCTCTCATAAGTCCTACAGACAAAGCCAGGATTGTTTTTTAAGTCATGCTTGAGTGCATTATTATTCTGCTCAAATTTCCAACCAATAGATTAAGATTAACTGGAAATAGAAATGTTCTGTTTTTGTTTTATTGTTATTCTTTAAGCAGTAGATATGCATAGCTTTTGTGTGTATTATGTATTTTACAATGTTAAAAAGTCCAAGCAGACAATTCTGAAATCCAGCTAGAGTGATCAAATGATAAAAGGCTGCCTGTGGTATTATCTGGGAGGATCCTAGGTGGCCTGCCCTCATCCTGACCACCTCATAGCTGTGCCCCCCACCCCTCAGTGACTGGCGCTGACAAGTCTTCCTATTTAGTGTTGTTTATTTTTTATTTATTTATTTATTTATTTTTTTGAGACGGAGTCTTGCTCTGTTGCCCAGGCTGGAGTGCAGTGGCCGGATCTCAGTTCACTGCAAGCTCTGCCTCCCGGGTTTATGCCATTCTCCTGCCTCAGCCTCCGGAGTAGCTGGGACTACAGGTGCCCGCCACCTCGCCCGGCTAGTTTTTTTGTATTTTTTAGTAGAGACGGGGTTTCACCATGTTAGCCAGGATGGTCTCGATCTCCTGACCTCGTGATCCGCCCGTCTCGGCCTCCCAAAGTGCTGGGATTACAGGCTTGAGCCACCGCGCCCGGCCTAGTGTTGTTGTTTATAATAAGCACCCTCCCATGCCCACCTTGGCAGTCTCCAGTTATCACCCTCGCACTTTCACTTCATGTAATTTTTAAATTTCACAAATATGAAAAGTAGATTCGGGTCTTAAAAAGTGGCTCACCAGGTGGGGCACGGTGGCTCATGCCTGTAATCCCAGCACTTTGGAAGGCCGAGGCGGGCAGATCACGAAGTCAGGATGATCTCCTGGCTAACACAGTGAAACCCTGTCTCTACTAAAAAAAAAATACAAAAAAATTAGCTGGGGCTGGTGGCAGGCGCCTGTAGTCCCAGCTACTTGGGAGGCTGAGGCAGGAGAATGGCGTGAACCCGGGAGGCGGAGCTTGCAGTGAGCCGAGATCGCGCCACTGCACTCCAGCCTGGGCCACAGAGAGAGACTCTGTCTCAAAAAAAAAAAAAAAAAAGTGGCTCACCAAATGAAGTCTAACACCATATTCTTGTGGTTGGGATTCAAAGTTCTCTGCGATCTGACTCCAACATGAGTCCTACTTGATTTTCAAACTTTGTTGTTTCTCCACACATAGACACTCAGGAAATATTTTCTTATTGGTTTGTTCATTTATTCATCCATTCATTCAACATTTATTTATAACTTATGCTGTGGCATTGTGCTTCTGCCATGTAGCCTTCCCCAACCTCCAAAAACTGGTAGAGATCTCCTTCTTCCACATTCCTATAGCATCCTTTCTGTGCTCATCACACTCAATTATAGCTTCCTATTTATATTTTTCTTCCACAAAATATGAGCTCCTTGTGGATAAAAATGGACCTTTTAATCATTATTTTTATCTGACAAGCCATAATTACTGAATAAATGTTTGGCTGAATAGATGAATAAATTAAGAAATTAATCACGTATGATGTCTGTTCCAGAGATGCTCATTGTTTAGTAGATGATGATGGTGAAAATAAATTGTTTTGCCCATAGAAAAATATATCTCAAGATTTGGGCTGGAAATATATTAGGAAAAAATTGGAACTTTTATTTATTTTATTTTTGAGACATAGTCTTGCTCTGTTTTCCAGGCTAGAGTGCAGTGGCACGACCTCAGCTCACTGCAACCTTCCAGTTTCAAGCGATTCTCATGCCTCGGCCTCCCAAGTAGCTGGGATTACAGGTGCATGCCGCCATGCCCAGCTAATTTTTGTATTTTTAGTAGGGAAAGGATTTCGCCATGTCGGCCAGGCTGGTCTTGAACTCCTGGCCTCAAGCAATCTGCTACCTTGGCCTCCTAAAATGCTGGGATTACAGGTGTGAAACACCGTGCCTAGCCAGTTGGAGCTTTTATAAATTCTGTTAACTGTGAGGTGGAGATCACTGAAGTATTTTCTTCACTCAGTTTATCAGTGTGAACTCCATAGCTTTTATCGAATGGGTTAAACTTGATTTACCAGGTAATTAAGACAATTTTAGCTGAATTTGTTTCTGGTCTGATCCTCTTCCTTGCACAGTTAAGCTAGAAGAATTGTGAACAGCTTTTTTACAAAAAACTGCATGTAAATAAGCAAAAGTTCAGTTTGCTAAATTTGTGTATTTCCAAATTTCCATTTCTTAATTTCCTGTTGTGTGAAGAAGCAGGTTATCTAACCTCTTCATGACTTACTTTCTTCATCTGTCAAATGGAAAAATAATAAGAGTACCTAGCTGAGAGGGTTAATGTCATTAGCAAAATCTGGCTCACTGCCTGCTTATGAATGACTCTTGAGCTAAGAATGACTTTTGTTTGAAAAAGAATATTTTATGACATGTGAAAGGCTTGTGCAATTCAAATTTCATTGTCTATAAAATAATTTTTGGGGTGAACACAGTCATGACCATTCATGTATGTGTTGTCTGTGGCTGCTTTCACACTAGAATGGCAGTGTTGAGTAGCTGAGACAGCATGGCCTACAAAGCCTAAAGCATTTACTATACATCTAGCCCTTTATGGAAAAAGTTTGCCAACTCCTGGTTTAAAACAATGCCTGGCATATGGTGAGTGCTCAATATATGTTAAATATTAGCTATTATTCACATCCAGAACTTTTATGTAATGGCCCACAATGTTCATTTGTTTGGTTTTGGTTTTACTGAGAATACATGGATTCAAAAATAACAGAAAGTACGTATCTTTAAAAAAAGTATTCTGGATAAAGAAAGCTCAAAAGTAAAATCAAAATAATGTTTAGAGATTGATTTTTAAGCACCTTTCTGAAAATAAAGCTGCCTGCATTTGAATTTTCATGACTTTGAATAGTCAGTAATTCAAAAATCACAAGGGATATTTTCCCACAAACTCTAAGTCCACTGCCAGCTAGGTAATGGAAAGTAATACCTATTACCTTCCTCTACCTGCCTGAGGTGGGTCCGCCCTGTGAGCAGTGAGTGGAGATCAGGTGATTCTACTAATAGACAAACGTAGATGTCTTTAGGATCCACACAGTTTGAAGTGTGCATATTGTTTGAGCCACCATTTTGGGTGTCCGCCATGATCACACAAACTGGGTAATTATCACATCTGAACTTCACACTGTATTCAGACAATTTAAATTTAGCCTCCACTATCATAGGATATTAGAAGGCAGTACGTGGTTGTTTTAGTCAAGATGCTTTCTTTTCCCTGATTAACAGAAACCCACTTAGGCTAGTCTAAGAACAAGGGGGTGTGGCTGCTATAGGGATAATTGGGTCTACCATAGAACCCTCAGTCTGGAAGTACACTTGGGCTTTGTGGACAATTGCAACTGGGACTGGAAATTTTTCTGAATCCTGCACATCTGCTTCGTAGTTTCCTTTTACAGGTTGCTCTCTCTGCTTCTCCATTCATGACTGCCCCACACCTTCCTGATTTACTACCTGTCTCCAATCCCAATTTCAGATTCCAAGAGGGAAGAATTGCATTGGCCCAACATAGTTCAAATGTTTATTTCAGTCCAGTAGCTGCAGCCAGGAATAGGCTCTGTGTAAATCAGGGTAATCTGATTGCTCTAACAGACAACTCCCACAATCTCAGGGGCAGGGCAAAATAAAAGTTATACCTCATACTCAGAGGTGTAGGTAGGTAGGGGTGGGGGCTCTGCTCACTTACGCTCCCAAGTATAGATAGGTAGGGGTGGGGGCTCTGCTCCATCCTCTTCCACTTATTGTAGGGACCCAGACTCTTTTCTTGTTATGGCTCTGTCATCACGGGGGGTCTCCAAATCCTCTACTGGGACCTTATCATCCATTGATGAGAAATAACAAGAACATGGACAATTTTTAGGGGTCTGGTTTGGAAGATAACACACATGACCTCTGTCTACATGCCATTAGTGATAGTTTAGATTGCAAAGTATAATTCAGCTGTGTGCCCCCAGGAGGAGAAACAAACAGGATTGGTGAGCAGATAGCATTGCCTCTTTCATAGAGAAACATAATACAACTGTATTGTGGGTGGGTGTGGCAGAAAATGATTCTTAGTTTGTGTATGGGGAGGCCGACACCCTAACAGTGCACACTATTAGGGTCTTAAACTGAAGTTCAAGGCCCAACACTGCTGATAGCTAGCTTGTCAGCTTACCTCACTTCTGGAACCTCAAGCCCCTTCATTTGTGTCTTTTTTTATTTTATTTTTAAAGATAATCTCATTCTGTTGCCCAGGCTGGAGTGTAGTAGTGCCATCATGGCTCACTGCAGCCTCAACTTCCCTGGCTCAGGTGATTATCTTACCTAAGCCTCCTGAGTAGCTGGGACTACAGGTGTGTGCCACCATGCCCAGCTAATTCTTAAATTTTTTTGTAGAGATGGGTTCTCCCTGTGTTAACCAGGCTGATTTCAAACTCCTAGGTTCAAGTGATTCACCTGCCTTGGCCTCCCAAAGTGTTATGACTACAGGCGTGAGCCACGCCTGGCACGGCCCTCATTTGTTAAGGGGAATCGGAACACTTACCCGTTGACCTACAGGGCTTTATGATGATATCACTCTCGTGAGAAGACGTGAAAATGTTTTGTCAGCTATAAATTCTTACACACATGTAAAGCTGTTACAATTAGCTGTTGATATTTCTGCAAACAAGTGTGTTTCTTGGATAATATGGCTAAAGCCATACAACTAATAAGTCCCCCAGAGCTGGGATTTGAACTCAGTCTTGTGGCAGAGTCTAAGCGTTAGATGCCACCCTAAATGTCCTTTCTGAAACAGGCATAGAAACAGACCCCACCTCATAGGTATGTTGTGAGATCATGGATATAAAGTACTTATCACAGTACTTGGTGTGTAATAAGCATTCCATAATTAGTAACTGTTTTTTCAAGGGGGAAGTTCCCTCTTTGGTGAGTTGTATAATGCCCTCTTACTCTGACACAGGAATGACCCTCCCAGCACAGAAGTGTATATTGGATGCATTCAAAGTTAATGGAGATCACAATATTCTGATTGCCACCTCAGTTGCTGATGAAGGCATTGACATTGCACAGTGCAATCTTGTCATCCTGTATGAGTATGTGGGCAATGTCATCAAAATGATCCAAACCAGAGGTAAGAGAAGCTTTGAGACCATTCCTACATGGATTCTGTTTTGACTGATTTGTAAGTGTATGTGTCATTCTGGCCTTTCTCTTTACTGAGCCATGGTTGAGTATGTAAACAATGGCACAGTGCACTTTGGTATCATCGGCCTTCAAGGTGGCTACAGTTTTGTTCACTAACATAAACTCTACTTTGATTCTTACAATGATGCTGCTGACTTGCCTGGCATTGACTGATATATTTATGGAAGAATAATTCCAACTTGCATTGAAGCTTTGCCAGTCAACATGTAGACCTTTCATGGTGGTGCTGGTGGGGTGAAGGGCCCCCTGTATTCAAGAAGGGATACTCCACAGTTCTTCTGCCCCACCTGGACTAGTCTCCTAACTAGTCTTCCCTTCTTTTTCCTTTTCTTCTTCCAATTTCCATAAGTAGAGCTATCATATTACTTTTCCTGAAAAACAGCTCTGATCATGTCACTTCCTTGTATTGAAATGCCAGTGGTTTCCCAATTTACTTGATGCTAAAGAGTTTCCAAAATCTAGTACCCATTTCATTCCAACTTTATTACCCATTCTTCCCTTTTGTTCATTATCCACTTCTGCCAACCGGACTTCCTCATTTATTGCTTGTTGAAGGAACTGCTCAGGTACTGCTACTCTTCATTTTACCTCTTCCCCTGCCTCCATATCATCTGACCCTAATCCTCCCAGCTGGCAAAAGTCTCTCTTTGGAATATATAAAGCCTATAACCCTTTATATCTATCTTTGTAATAGCACTTAAAATTTTCCACCTGTGTTTTGCTGGTTATGAAGAGATCTTATTTCCTCATTGTCTAGAAGGTTCTCGAAGGAGGGTCTGTTTATTGCTCATCTTAGAGCCATCACAGTGTCATACTGGGGGTTCATGTAGATAGGTCTTGCTCTGTCACCCAGGTTAGAGTGCAGTGGTGTAATTCTAGCTCACTGCAACTTCAAACTCCTGGGTTCAAGCAGTGCTCCTCATGAGTTCACTCTTTAACAGCTCAACTTTCCTGGGAAGTGGGATTCAGTGAACCAAAGTTGAATTTTAGGACTACCTCTATCTGTTTACCTATTTGCAGATTATATCAGAGCTTTAAGTCAAAAACACCAACTAAAATATTTATTTTCTCATAGGCAGAGGAAGAGCAAGAGGTAGCAAGTGCTTCCTTCTGACTAGTAATGCTGGTGTAATTGAAAAAGAACAAATAAACATGTACAAAGAAAAAATGATGAATGACTCTATTTTACGCCTTCAGACATGGGACGAAGCAGTATTTAGGGAAATGGTAAGTCTATGTTATTCTTTCAGCATCTGACTATAAATAACTATCAGGGAAGGTGAGGATGGTTGGTACCTTTTATCATATTGCTTAGAGTGTTACAACAAAAAGTTTATACTTAGCGAATATTAAATTCATTCTGTTTTTAAGTGTCAATGAGGTTAGATTATATTTAATAGTGCTAATAACTGAAGTTATGGTTTCAGATCTAAAAGGCAAATTGAGCTAGGATTTCTCTAGTTGACAGTTCATGTCGAGGACTATATCCTAATACTGGAAACAACAGCTCTTCTTAGTCTCTTCCTTAAATCTCTCTCTCTCCAAAGAGTCCTCAGAGAAAAGCTCCTAGGTCATGATGCAGGTATTGGAATGTCTTTTGATAGCTGTGGACAATCATATATACCTTGGAGTGGCATACCTATTCAGATCAACCTCTTAGTGTAATGACCTTCATTCCATTGTAATTTCCGTAACACAGAAGCATGAAATCAGATTGGGGAAAGTCAAGAAACACATACCTACACTTTCTCCAGAACCATTGCAGAGATTTACATCTCAGAATCTCTGGAAGCATGGTCACTGCAGGGCTAGGGGAGAGCTTTAACACTAGAATCCATGGTTCAAATTCCAGTTCTGTCACTTGCAAGGTGTGTGACCTCAGGCAGTTGCTCTGTCTTTTAAATAATCGATCTCCTCATGTAAAAAGTGGGGGACATAATAGTATTTAATTCCCAGGGTGGTCATGAGGATAAATGAGATGTATGCATTGTATCTCTTAGCGCCTGGCATAAAATACATGCCCAAGAAATGAGAGCTGTTATTGGATAGATGTGTGAGACATAGTTTAACTTCATGAAGATGAACCTTACAGTTTAATAGACCAACTCCATGCTGTCTATAATTTTAAAAAGTCATAATCTCGGTGCTCCAAAAAGTATTGACAATCAATTATCGAAAGCAGATTAACACTTACTTTAGGACACAAATCACAACTTTGTCAGTGTTTACTAATCTAAAAAACATTTTTCTTCCTAAAGCTGGGAGATTAAGTTATCTAGAACCACCTCTTCCACATTTTCAGTGAGGAGAATTGCAGGGAAATTATGTAGTTCCTCCCTTAGTATTACTGGGGATGGGATTCTCTTTTCACTGAGCCCCCTTTCCATTTTGTAAAATATATTGCCAATACATGTTTTAAAACCATGAGTTTTAATAACCATGGCATAATTTTTTCTCTTCTCCTAGGTGACAGGCTACTTAGACTCATGTGACAGAAGCAGTAGAGTAAAAGTCTGTTGAGGAAGAGAGAGGCTAGACCAGATGTAGGCATTCTTTTGTAGACAGCACACCAGGATAAGGAGTGGGGTGAGGAGGAATTGGGTTACATATCTGTTGAATCAGGCTGTGTAATAGCATTTGGGGTTCCCCTAACACCTACAGATAGATAGGCAGAGATGGTAGGGAACATGAAGCCCTATAACCAGTGTAGCTGGGAGTTACTGGCAGCCGGGAGGCCTGAGTTGTGTTGGTATCGCTGTCCTATCATACGTGACCAGGCCCAGCTGCCCTGTTCAAAGGGGAAGGATTAGCTTTCAAAGGCTTAGTAAAGGCCGGGTGTGGTGGCTCACGCCTGTAATCCCAGCACTTTGGGAGCCCGAGGCGGATGGATCATGAGGTCAGGAGATTGAGACCACGGTGAAACCGCGTCTCTACTAAAAATACAAAAAATTAGCCAGGTGCAGTGGCGGGCGCCTGTAGTCCTAGCTGCTCGGGAGGCTGAGGCAGGAAAATGGCATGAACCTGGGAGGTGGAACTTGCAGTGAGCCGAGATTGCACCACTGCACTCCAGCCTGGGCAACAGAGTGAGATTCCATCTAAAAAAAAACAAAAAACAAAGGCTTAGTAAAAGTATAAAGAGTTAGGGAAAATCTTATATTCTTAAAACTAAAGGGAATTATGGTTCTAGGGGTGAGCCCCCCTTTTGTGGGTGCTTTGATAAGGGTTTGGGGTTTGGGTTTGAGCATCCTGGTCCCTATATATAGGTTTTAATGGAAGGAAGGAACTCTGCCTACAGAGAGGGCAAAAGCTTAGAGCTCTTTAGGGCAATCTGCAAGAACAGGAAAGGGAGACGGAGGAGCAGAGAGTACTGGGAGACCGCTTTCTTCCCCAGCGCCCCAGCTGCACTGTCCATTGTCTGCGTGTGGCCTGCTGTCACTAGAGCACTCCCCATCCCCCGCCCCAGAATTCTCTGGTCACTCTGCAGCCATCTTAACATGTAGACAGTCCAGAGGTATCCAACAACTGATTTCCATCGTGGATGCTTCAGGATTTGGTGGCGTTTCATTCTGGAGGAATAAGGATGAAGGGTCTGACAGTTGTGGTTGTGAAGGTTTATTTGAAATCAAAATGAGGAAGCTGCTTTTCTTTCCTTATGAAGCAGAGAACAAAGATGGGGTGAAAGAAAGTTCATTTTGAACAAAGAACTTCCAACATGTGTACCCATGACTACACATAATTAAGATAGTTTGCTTTTCTCCACCTCCGTGTGGAGCTAGGCTTCTTTTTTAGCCACAGGTTGTATGGGTGAAGGTCAGTATGCCATAGACTTATGATTGGTTGAGCCTCTTTACCCAGTTATTGATTTTTACTTAGTTTTAAGTATAGCTGTAATAGTTTTAGCTTATTAGGATTTATACCTATTGCCTAGAGTAACACTTAAAATATTTGAGATTATTAGTATTTAATTGAATTTCAGTATATAATTGAATACCATTACAAGTGAATTTTTTAAAAACTTGGATGCCTGAAAGGCAAGGTTATATTTTCACCTTCTTTCCTGGTAACCTCTATTCTGCTTAAGTAGTGATTAGAACCATATCTGAAAAAAGAAATTAAAAAAGAAAATTAAAATTGCTCATAGGAAGATGTGTATCATATAACCCAGGGATTTCAATTCTAGAAATTTGTCCAAAGAGAAATAATGGGATATAATGTAGCGGTTTTACAACAGTGAAAAATTGGATTAAAAACAGGAGGCCTGAACACCCTTTATTTTTACAAAATAATGAAGATAATTTCGGGTGGGATGGGGCAAGAAGTGGGGAAGAGGAAATTACGTTTGGTTTTTAATTTTTAAATTATTTATTTCTTATTTACTTTTTTGAGACAGGGTCTCACTCTGTCACCCTGGCTGGAGTGCAGTGGTGTGATCTTGGCTCACTGCAATCTCAGCCTCCCAAGTAGCTAGGACTACAGGTGTGTGCCACCACGCATCACTAATTTTTGTTTTTTTAGTAGAGATGGGGCTTTGCTATGTCGCCCAGGCTGGTCTTGAACTCTGGACTCAAGTGATATGCCAGCCTCGGCCTCCCAAAGTGTCGGGATTACAGGCTGGGATTATAGGCATGAGCTACTGTGTCCAGCCAGTATATTTGGTTTTTTAAATCAAAACATTCTAGGTCTAGCTGGGCATGATGGCTCACGCCTAGAGTCCCAGCTACATGGGAGGATCATTTAAGCCCAAGAGTTCAAGTCCAGCCAGGGCAACATAGTAGGAATCTATCTCAAAAAAGGGGGGGTGGGGGAAAGGAAGCCGGGTGTGGTGGCTTACACCTGTAATACCAGCACTTTGGGAGGCCGAGGTGAGTGGATAACCTGAGGTCAGGGGTTCAAGACCAGCCTGGCCAACACGGTGAAACCCCATCTCTACTAAAGATACAAAAATTAGCTGGATGTGGAGGCACCTGCCTGTAATCCCAGCTACTTGGGAGGCTGAGGCAGGAGAATCACTTGAACCCAGGAGAATCACTTGAACCCAGGAGTCGGAGGTTGCAGTGAGCTGAGATTGTGCCACTGTACTCCAGCCTGGGTGACAGTGAGACTCTGTCTCAAAAAAAAAAAAAAAAAAATCTAAATTTTTTTTTATATAAAGCAAATTTGAATTTGAAGTGGTATGGGAATCAGATTATCTATGTATGATCAGTAACCAATTAAAAGATAGAAGGGGGAGGGAGATTTCCATTCACAGTGACAATAACTGCAACTCATGCATGTAGAACACTGACTCTCCACCAGTCCCTGCAAATGCTTTACTTACATCCATAGGCTTTACAGCAATCCATATAGTAGTGCCTCCTATGTCATTTTATAGGCAGGAAACTGAGACTTGAATAGCTTCAGTGCCAGTAGATCACACAGCTAGTTCATGGCAGAGTTGGTAGAGCCCATCTGTTTAACCATTACATCTACCAGCCTAATCAGAAAAGTTTGAAGCAGAAATGAGGACAAATAAATTTTACTGGGAGATATTAAGATAAAAGAAATGCCATGCTCTTGAATGGAATGACTGAATATTTTAAACATGTGCATTCATCCCAAATTCACTTATTCACATATCACAAACCATATTGAAAGCATAAATATACTTTTCATTTGATAAAATGGTTCTAGAGTTTATATAAAATAATAAATAGATGAAAATAGCTATATTTCTAGAAAAATTAAAAAGGGGGTAGCTAGTAGTTTCGTATTGATAAGGCAATCCCTAATGAATGGAGACTGCCTTATCAATACAAAACCCCAAGCCACCTCATTATAACATTTTCATGGCTCTTAGCATAAGACTAGCCTAACAGAGGGAGGCAACGCTGATGGGCATTTACCCTGTGCTGGGCAGGCCTGAGCAGTCATAAACTCATGTTATCTCCTGACAGTCCATGAAGCAGATGCTATTGTCCCATTTTGTATGTAAAGAAATGAGGCACTTGCCCAAAATGACGTAGCTGCTAAGTGACAGGAACATTATTTGCATCTAGGCTGTCTGGATCCACCTGGGACACTTGAAAGCATAGTCTGATATAGAGAGGCGCCACCATAAACCAGTGGGACGGACAGAATCTTCCATAGAAGACCCATGGAGGAAATCTGTGTTCTTCCTTCATGATGTTTCAGGGTTCCTTTTATCATTTCCTCTGTTTAGAAAACTTCCTTTAGCCATTCTTTTAGGGTAAATCTGCTGATGACAGATTTTCAGTGTTCCTTCATCTGAGAATGTCTTCATTTCTTCTTTATTTTTGAAGGTGGAATTTTCCTGAGTCTAGGGTTCTGGGATGGACTGTTCTTTTCTTTCAGCATTTAAAAAATATTTTGCCACTTCCAGGTAGCCTCCATTGTTTCTAATGATAAATCTGTTATTCAGACTGATTTCTGATTTCCCCCTATGGGTAAGGTGTCTTTTTTTTTTTTTTTTCCTCTGACTGCTTTCAAGATTTTTTTCTTCAGCTTTCATAAGTTTAATTATAACATGTCTCAGAGTGTTTTTTGAAGGCATTAATCCTGTTTGGAGCTTGTTCAGCTTCTTGAATCTTGATGTAGCTTGTTAAATTTGGGATATATTTGGCTGTTAATTTCTTTGAATACTTTTTAAGCCATGCTCTTTCTTCTCTCCTTGCAGAACTCCAGTGCTATGACATCATTTTTTATAGTCCTACGGGTCCTTGAGACTTTGCTTCCCCCCCCCAACCCCAGTGTATTTTGTTGTTGTTCAGATTGGGTAGTTTCTGTTGTTCTTTCAGATCACTGACTCTTTTCTTGGCCCTTCCATTCTGCCATGGAAAAGCCCATCCATTGAACTTTTTATTTTGGTTGTCTTTTTCAGTTCTAAACTTTACGTCTTCCATTTCATTGTTGAGCCTTTATATTTTCTCTTTATGTTTCAAAAGTATTTATAATTGTCCATCGAAGCATCTTTATTAGGTGCTTTAAAATCTTTCTCATCTCAGTGTTGGCATCTATGATTGTGGTTTTTTCATTCAGTTTGAGATCTGTTTATTGGTATGAAGAGTTTTATACTATCATGTCCATGGTTCTAAGTTGGACCATGTTCTTAGCCAAGGACTAGATTTTGAATTCGAATACAATCATACTATACATATGCAACGATATTCCCTGTGGCTGAAGGGGAGAGAGAAAAAAGGTTTTAGATGTTGAGGGCTGTATTAGTCTGTTTTCATGCCACTGACAAAGACATACCTGAGATTGGGAAAACAAAGAGGTTTAATTGGACTTACAGTTCCACATGGCTGGGGGAGGCCTCAAAATCATGGCGGGAGGCAGAAGGCGCTTCTTACGTGGCAGCGGCAGGAGAAAAATGAGGAAGAAGCAAAAGTTGAAACCCCTGATAAACCCATCAGATCTCGTGAGACTTACTCACTATCATAAGAATAGCACGGGAAAGACCGCCCCCATGATTCAGTGACCTCCCCCTGGGTCCCTCCCACAACACATGGGAATTCTGGAAGATGAAAACAATTCAAGTTGAGATTTGGGTGAGGATACAGACAAACTGTATCAGGGGCTCTTCCGCCTGCTGTATCACTCACTGGGTCTGTGCCTGCAAATGGATATAATTATGCTCGAAACAGTGCATGTTGTGTATCTCGTACAGGTTTTGCTTTTTTTCAAGTTTTGCCAACACGAAAGTAGAAAGCATAGTTCATATGACTATTCTATGGACATCTTTAGTGCTTTTATGAGCATTTTTGATGAAGAAATTAAAAGACTAGTTGGGGCCACAATTAAACATTGACTAATATTAAGTTAGGAGAACCAATAAAATCTGTGATTTTACCAAGTCAGGTACCATATGTTCATGGAAGTTGTATATGAATGATTGTATATGTATGTATCTGTGCCTGTTTCTTTCTATATGTGTTATACTCAAATTACATTTGAGGTCTTTATTTCTGCATTAGATTCTGCATATACAGACTCATGAAAAATTAATCAGAGATAGTCAAGAAAAACCAAAACCTGTACCTGATAAGGAAAATAAAAAACTGCTATGCGGAAAGTGCAAAGCCTTGGTATGTTACACAGCTGACGTAAGAGTGATAGAGGTAAGCTGCCTTTTTACAAAGTGCCTGGTCATGTTTTAGCACTAGCTAAAGCTTACTGTCGGTGAAATATTTATAGTAAAACTCTATTAATAATTTCCATTGTTATTGTGGCCATGATCTGTGTATTTGAAAAAAAGCTAAGAAGTGAAAAAGAAATACTAAGTGTTTAATAATAAATAGTTTTTGGCCAGGCATAGTGGCTCACGCCTATAATCCAAACACTTTGGGAGGCTGAGGTGGGTGAATCACAAGGTAAGGAGTTCGAGACCAGCCCGGCCAACATGATGAAACCCTGTCTCTACTAAAAATACAAAAATTAGCTGGGCGTAGTGGCAGAAGGCTGTAATCTTAGCTACTCGGGAGGCTGAGGCAGGAGAAT
>NW_012116055.1:913507-920648 GCF_000951035.1 Colobus angolensis palliatus
CAGTGAGCTGATATCGGGCCACTGCACTCTAGCCTGGGTGACAGAGCAAGACTCTGTCTCAAAAAAAATCATGCTAAATGCAATGAAGTGTCCTGGATTAGCTCCTGGAACAGACAAAGGATATGACTAGAGAAAGAGTGGTAAAATCTGTAGTTTAGATAATAGTAATGTACTCATGTTAATATCTTGGTTTTGACGAATGTACCGTGGTATATGAAATGTTAGCATTTGGGGAAACTGGGCAAAGGGTATGCAGAAATTTTCTGGGATATCTTTGCAATTTTTCTGTAAATCTAAAATTGTCCCAAAGTAAAGTTTATTTTAAAAAAAGACTATGAAGTTTATGTAGTATAATGAAAAACTGCTTACAAACTAATGTGGAAAAAAGTAACCAGAACACAAAATTATAAAGATGCTACTTTACAGCTGTGTGAAACAGCAGCAAATACCATTGTCACTGTCAAGAGAAAAAGTCAAAAAATTTACCTTTCTACAGAAAAACAAAGGCTAGGGGAACTATACCAAAATGTATTAATATTTTGGTGGTGAGATTCCATGATTTTTTTTCTCTTTTCCTAGTACTTTATGTTTTCCAAACATTCCTTTTGGGCTATGGATCACTTCTATAATGAAGAAAATATATCCTTATTTGTAAAATGTGACATCTGAAGGTTAGCCTTCTATTGCAGCCTTATATTTTCTTAAAACTTTCAGAAAAAGGGTTAGAGAAATCTCCAAAGAGAAATGTGGGGTATAACTCTCTTGCATGTGGGGTTATGGTGGAGGGGCTGGGCTGGCTCAGATGAGGAGTTATTACTTCAGGGTGTTCCATTTATCTTCAGAAAGCAGAAATCTCTCATCAGCTCAGCTGTTTGGGCAAAAAGCGTATTAGGAGTCATATTGCTAAGTTCCCTTACCTTTCCAAGTCTGCTTCTTTAGCTGTAAAAGGTCCTTTCAGCTCCAATTTGGGTGATTATTCTACTAAAAATGGCCCTTTTAGACCCTATGTTTTCCTGAGAGACTAGTATGTTGGATCTGCATTTGTTTCTGAGCCGTTTACTCTAAAGTTGACTCTAGGTGGGGCCTGTGGACACGTTAGTCCCTGACCTTCTTCAATTGCACCTTGATCTTGGTCATTTTCCCTGTATCCTTTGGATTGTGCCTGCTAGGGCCACTGGTGAACTTCAGCTTCACAGATTTTCAACAAACATCGCTTGTGTTTTTGAATAATAAGTATCTACCTTCAGAAGCTGGGTTACCTGGGTCCTTCTTAATCTTCCTCTCTATGAGGTGCCCCGTGTCCTCACTTGCAACCTTACCCTGCCTGTAGAAGGCAGTCAGGTGCGTGGATCGTCCTCTGGACTTTAGGTGAATCCATATTTTTTTTCCCTCCAATTGTAAAATAAGTGAGACCCACCTGTTCTTCATCTCAGATTATTGTGGAGTTTTCTTTTTTTTTTTCTTAAATCACAATTATGTACTGGTTCTAATGTTCTCTTTTGTGTGTTATTCCATCCCTTTATCTATAGGAATGCCATTACACTGTGCTTGGAGATGCTTTTAAGGAATGCTTTGTGAGTAGACCACATCCCAAGCCAAAGAAGTTTTCAAATTTTGAAAAAAGAGCAAAGATATTCTGTGCCCGACAGAACTGCAGCCATGACTGGGGAATCCATGTGAAGTACAAGACATTTGAGATTCCAGTTATAAAAATTGAAAGTTTTGTGGTGGAGGATATTGCAACTGGAGTTCAGACACTGTACTCGAAGTGGAAGGACTTTCATTTTGAGAAGACACCATTTGATCCAGCAGAAATGTCCAAATGATATCAGGGCCTCAATCTTCAGCTACAGGGAATGAGTAACTGAATGGAGAAGAAACAAATGTAGTAGGTATAATCATGGATCGCTTGTACGCCTGTGAAGATACTTTTTTAAAAATAACAGTTTGTAATATATTATATATGCAAAGCACACGAGTGAATCACAGCACTGAATATTTTGTAGGCCAACAGAGCTCTTAGTACTTGGGAAAAATTAAAAAGCCTCATTTCTAGCCTTCTTTTTAGAGTCCACTGCCAACACACACACAGTAATCACTCTGTACACACCAGGATAGATGAATGAATGGAATGTTGGGAATTTTTATCTCCTTTTTTCTCCTTAACCTACTGTAAACTGGCTTTTGCCATTAAAAATCTACTGAAATTGTTCTTTTGAAGGTTACCAGTGACTCTGGTTGCCAAATCCACTGGGCACTTCTTGACCTTCTATTTGACCTCTGCACATTTGGCCCTGTTGAGCACTCTTCTTGAAACTGTCCCTGGGCTTTTCTCTCTTCTGGTTCTATTCTAGTCTTTTTTATTGAGTCCTCCTCTTTGCTGATCACTTAAGGGTTGATAATTCCAAGAGTTCAATATATATACATGTATATACTGTACATATGTATATATAACTATTATACATACATACAGGTATGTATATGTAATGGTTATATGTACTCATGTTCCCTGTGTAGCAACGTGTGGTACGGCTACACAGAGAACATGAGTACCTAAAGCCATTTTTATGCTCACTACTAAAAGCTGTCCACTCTAGAGTTGCTGTAGGTAGCAATGTGTGTCCACTCTACAGTGGACAGCTTTTAGTAGTGAGCATAAAAATGATAAAATACTTCTTGAAAACTTAGTTTACTATATATGTTGCCCTATTAATATGTGTCATTGTTCTCTTTGACAATTTTCCTTTAATGGTTGATGTTCAACACCTGGACTGAATGTCTGTTCTCAGATCCCTTGGATGTTACAGGTGAGGCAGTCTGACTGTCCTTTCTACTTGAAAGATTAGAGTGTGTATCCAAATGGCATTCATGTGTCACTTAGCAAGGTTTGCTCATGCTTCAAAGAGCTTAGTTTGTGGTTTTTCTAGACATGTAAGCAAGTGCCTGAGTTCCCTGGAGATCAACAGGATGAGGTGTTCCAGCCGCCTCTCTCTCCATGCTAGTGAGCAATGGTGCAGGCAGGGAGCCAGAGAAACTTGCCAGTTATATAACTTCTCTCTGGCTTTTCTTCATCTATAAAACAAGGATAATACTGACCTGTAAGGGTTAGTGGAGAGTTTTTAATTAAAAGAATGTGTGAAATGTACATGACACAGTAGTTGCTTGATGATTACTAGTAGCAGTATTCTTACTAAGATCCAATACAAATTAATTTAAACCAAGTTCATGAGTTGATTTTTTTTCATTTTCCATTTGTATTTTATTGAGTGTCTGTTCTTATGTGATTGTTTTTTAATTGCTATTTGACATGGTTTGGCTCTGTGTCCCCACCGAAATCTCATCTTGAATTATAATCCCCATGTGTCAAGGGAGGGACCTGATGGGAGGTGATTAGATCACGGGGGCAGTTGTCCCCATGCTGTTCTTGGGATAGTGAGTTCTCATAAGAGCTGATGGTTTTATAAGTGTTTGACAATTCCTCCTTTACGCACACACTTTCTCTCTCATCTGCTGCATGTAAGACGTGCCTGCTTCCCCTTCGGCCATGACTGTAAGTTTCCTGAGGCCTCCTCAGCCATGTGGAACTGTGAGTCTATTAAACCTCTTTTCTTTATAAATTACCCAGTCTCAGGCAGTTCTTTATAGCAGTGTGAAAATGGACTAATACAGTACTGTTTAAGAACTCCAATAGGAGGTGTAAAACATCTACCAGAAATAGATTTAATAAGAGAAAAAAAAATTTTTTTTTTGAGATGGAGTCTCACTCTGTTGCCCAGGTTGGAGTATAGTGGTGTGACCTTGGTTCACTGCAATCTCTGCCTTCTGGGTTCAAGTGATTCTCCTGCTTCAGCCTCCCAAGTAGCTGGGTACAGGCACCTGCCACCACACCCGGCTAATTTTTATTACTTTTAGTGGAGTCAGGGTTTCACCATGTTGGCCAGGCTGATCTTGAACTCCTGACCTCAAGTGATCCACTTGCCTCTGCCTCCCACAATGTTGGGATTACAGGCATAAGCCACCATGCCTGGCCAAGAAAAGTTCTTTTAAGTGTGTAACTGATTCCATTTGGATGAAGGTGAATAGCCCTCTTCAGCCAACTGAGGCAGGCAGACTGAAGTGAAATAAGGAAAACTTAGCATTTCCTTGTTTGACTTTTAATGGAATAATGTCATTGCCAGGCATGGACTCAAAGTAGGCACTTGGTTAATATGTACTGAATGAAAGAGATGAGTAGGTAGGCTTTTAGGAAGTGGATCTCTTGACTGACTCCCAAATGCTGGTCATTGCATTTCTAGACCAAAGGCCACATTTTAGAAACAACTGGGGAGTCTTCTTCATGGACACATGCCCAGCCCCATTAGAGCATCCTGGCAGGGTGTCCAGCCATGTACATGTTTTGGAGCTCCTGTGGTTGAGACACCACCTGTTATACAACCACCACCTTGTTATCTCTGCGGTCCGGGCCTGTGCTGATGCTGTGATATTTTCACCCTGAAATGAAGACTCATCTCAACATCAAGGTCAGTAAAACAATTCCTGTCCTTAAAATTGATTCATTATTATTTGAATTTCAAACAGCAGACCGACCATAGCTCAGTGTTTCTCAAGAGCATCCTGTGGAGCCCAGTGTGTGAGACGCCCAGAAGAAAGCACTCTGTGGTCAGGTGGGTTTCTGTGCCATTTGCTGCCACCTTCCCTGCAAACAGTGATTTACAGCACACATTGTTCTTGTGTCTGTTCTGCAGTGATAAAACCCATTTAACTCAGTGGTTCCCAAATGTACTGACCCTGGGTCTGTTTTACTCAGGGGACACTGTTAACATCCTGTAGAAGCACAGTAGCAGGTACCCAGCCTACATACGAAAAGACAACCAGAACCAAATTTGGCAGGCACATGCCTGGAACTCTGTTTCATTGTAATATAAAACTACGAATTTCATTCAATAAATCTATATTGAATATGTAGGATTCACTCTTGGGATGTCAACTTTTAAAAATAAGAATATCAGCTACCATTATGTAATCTTTTTTCATGATAATTATGCTGTCTGGTTGAACACAAACTGGCTGGGTGTTAAAATCCACTTGTGTTTATGACATTTAATAATGTCCTAAGAAGGCAGCCAGAAGAACCTTGGTTACTATTTTTCAAAAGTGGCTCTGCATTGCTCCTACATAACCCCGTGCATTACTCCAGTCCTGTTACAGCCCTGAAAGGGAAACTGCGAAAAATAAAGTTCTTCATTTAGGTGACTAGAACTCCCAATATTTTTGCCCTAGGGAATACTGAGGGACAAATCTCCAAGATCACAAATTATTAATGGTTGCCCCAGAACTGCTGGTGGCCATATCCCCTGGCATATGGAAGGGCCCAGAAGAGGCCACTCTCCTGCAGAGGCCAATAGAAGGTATGATTGGCGGAGGGATGGGGGGTGGTTGGAGGGGCAAATGGAAGGGAGCTTGAGTCACTAGATCCAATCGAGCCCACAGTCATGGCCACCACTGTTCCTCAAGTTCTATGAGCCAGCTGTTTTTTTTTTTTTGCTTTAGCTAATTTCAGTTGTGCTTCTACCACAGCTAAGATTCATGCCTAATGTATCTTTCCCCTAGATTACTCCCTACGTACTGTAAAAATCTGGTGTGTAAATACACATGAAGGGCATCCCTTGTCCTTATTTGCTATGTTAAAAATATTAACTCTTAGGTTGCTGTGGATGCCAGGAATGCCTTTTTCCCTAGGAGGGATCAGGCAGTAATGAATTTGGAAAACTATCAGAACAAACATGGGAATCTTCATTCCCAAAGAATATGGGAGGGAGAACAGCATATTTTTAATTTGGATAGTAAGATGACCAGCCATTAAAGAACCAGGTAAAAGAAGTTCGTTTATTTAGGCTTGTTAGTGGGCAAGGTTGAGACACTGGCCAAGATACTTTTTTTTTTTTTTTCTGGGGGGGTGATAGGGTCTCACTTTGTTGCCCAGGCTGGAGTGCAGTGGAACAATCATGGCCTCGACCTCCCAGGCTCAAGTGGTCCTCCCACCTCAGCCTCTTCAAAAGCTGGGACCACAGGTGCACACCTGGCTGATTTAATTAATTAATTTCTTTTTGTAAAGTGTTGCCCAGGTTGGTCTCAAACTTCTGGGCTCAAGCAACCCTCTAGCCTCGGCCTCCCAAAGTGTTGGGATTATAGGCATGAGCCACTGTGTCTGGCAAAGATATTTTTACTGAAAAAGACAGAGGGTATACTTGGAGGTAAGGGACCCAATTCCATTAGTCTAGCCACAAGCATCTGTTTCCTCATAACCACGGTCTTTGGTTGGGCTGCTGTAACTAAATATGAACTGGGTGCCTTATAAACAATAGACATTCCTCACAGTTCTGGCCGAAAGTCTAGGTTCAAAGCACTGGCAGATTCAGTATCTGCTGAGAACCCACTTTCTGGTTCACAGATTTTCTGGTTCACAGATGGTACCTTCTTGCTGTGTTCTCCCATGGTAGAAGAAATGAGGGGGGTCTCTATCTTGAGCCTCTTTTAAGGCACTACCCCCATCCATGAGGGCCTCACCACCATGATCTAATCACCTTCCAAAGGCCCCAGCTTCTATGACCATCACCTAGGGGGTTAAGGTTTCACCACGTGAATTTTGGGGAGGATACAAACATTCAGACCATAGGAGCCACTGAATGTGGGGAGCAAGACAGCTCCCCAGCTGCTCAGTAATGGAGAGCTAAGAGGGTGGAGGTCTGTTTTCTCAGCCATTCTTAGTGTTTTTATTCTAGGACTGATCCTAACATGAGGATCACAGGCTTTTTGTACAATGGAGTTCTGCTTGTATTTTTTTTTTTGAGATGATGGAGTTTTGCTCTTGTAGCCAGGCTGGAGTACAATGGCATGATCTCGGCTCACTGCAGCCTCTGCCTCCCAGGTTCAAGCAATTCTCCTGCCTCAGCCTCCCATGTAGCTGGGTTTACAGGCGCCCAACACCATACCTGGCTAATTTTTGTATTTTTAGTAGAGAGGGTTTTACCATGTTGGCCAGGCTAGTCTAGAACTCCTGACCTCAGATGATATACCCGCCTCGGTTTCCCAAAATGCTGGGATTATAGCCAGGCTGGAGTACAATGGCATGATCTCGGCT
>NW_012116055.1:920698-927067 GCF_000951035.1 Colobus angolensis palliatus
CCTCGGCCTCCCAAAGTGCTGGAATTATAGGTGTGAGCCACCGTGCCTGGCTGTTCGTAATTTTTTTTTATGAATATAAATAAGATCCCCAGGACCGCAAGTGTAGGGATGCTAAATAACCTGTCTTGATCCCTCATCTGGTGAGAAGTAGAAAAAGGATTAGATTCCAGACGTTCTGATGACCAGGCCATATCCCCTGAGTGCTAAGTTTGACATAAAAAAATTCGTTACAAAGATCCTGCCCTCCTGTCCCTGGACATCACAGCTCCTGCTGGTTCTTGGGCATTCCGACTCTGGGACTTACACCAGCATTCCCCATGCCCCTCCAGGTTCTTAGGCATTTGGACTTGAACCAAATTATACCACCAGTTTTCCTGGGTCTCCCTAAGAGTGGAACCCTGATCCAATACAATTAGTGTTACTGTAAGAAGAGAGCCCATTTTCTTACAGCAATGGGCTGTAAGAGAGTGAAAATGGGAGAGCCCATTTTCTCTCTCTCCCACCAGGCACAAACCAAAGAAATGCCATGTGAGAACAAGCAAGAAGGTGGCCATCTGTAAGCCAGGAAGTGTCCTTACCAGAAAATGAAGTGGCTAGAACTTTGATCTCAGAATTCCAGCCTCCATAACTGTGAGAAAATACATTTCTATTCTTTCAGCCATTCAGTCTATGGTATTACATTATAGCAGCCCAAGCAAACTAAGATGACTACAGGGGTAAAAATGAGCAGATAAACTTCAGGGCACTAAAAACCAATCATCTGCTTTTCCTTACATACTCACATCATTGCTACTGCTACCAGGCTACTCTTCCCTCTTGTCTGCTCCCAAACAGGGTAGAGCATAATGGTTCCTAAACATTTCCATTATACCTGTACAATTCTGATGGAGTTGTAAAAATGGGAGAATATGAAGGTTGTTCAGGCTTCCTAATGACATAGTCTGAGATTCACTCTGCACTAAATGTCCCAAAATTCCAGCCACAAACACAGCAAAACTCAAAGTCAACATGTTTTCATTGAAAATAGATTTCATTTCATTCAAATTAGAAATGTGTTCTGCCAAAACCGCCTCCCAACAAAGGTCTCTGCTTGAGAAATGAAAAGATAGTAAAAGAAAACTTCACATTTCTTTTTATGTGGATCTATCAAAAGGTACATAATCAAAAAAACTTCAACACCCAACCTGTCCATGAGGGGTCTGGATGATTCACTCTGAAGAAAAAGGGGAGAGGAGAGAGAATCACTGCTCTGATTTGGTATCTATCCATGTCAGTTAACACTGGTATAATATAGAAAGGAAAATGACCCTCAAGAGAAAGGTTTCATTGAACAGAGGGTAAGAGGAACAATAAGAGGGTAGGAGACACCTCCTGAGAAGGTTTGCTTGTGTTCAGCTGAAGATTAATAAGAAACAGTGAAAAATCAACGTCCTGTGATCAGTAACTTTAAAGACAAGCTTGGCTCTTTCTGGCACTAGTGACATTCCCACCATTCTAGCTTCCAAATTCTGGAAAAAGAGAAGATTAACAAAAATAGAGAATGTAGAAACTTCTGGTTTTGTGCCTGCAGGATTGGCACCAAAACCCTGGTGCTCACTTGCTCCATCTACAAGGCAGCACCCCTCCCAGAGGCAGCCGGGGAGGCCTCTCCACCAGGGCCTGGGCTGGCTGGTGGTGCGACTTCCTCCCTGGGCGCAGCACCAAGTGCAGGTCTCCTACTTGGCCGTCTTGCGGATCATGTAGTTGAGGATGCCCCCATTGAGGAAATAAGTGAGCTCCACGTCAGTGTCGAACCTCATGACAACCTGGAAAGTCTTTCCAGTATCCAGCTGCGGCATAAAGAAACAGAAGAATCATTGAGGGAGGCGGCGAGACAGCTCTGTTCAGAGGAGATTCTGCCCAGCCTGCCCCTCAGGTGTGGTCCACATGTCAGCAACACCAGCAGCACATGGGGACATGTAAGGCTGCTGGCCCCAGCCCAGACCCACTAAATCAGAAGATGCATTTCAGCAAGATCCCTGGGAGGCTGCTTTGCCCATTCAAGTTTGAGAATCACTGCAGACTAAATGATTGGAGGGGAGAGGCATCTAAGAACTAGAAATAGCTTCTCAGGGCAGTAGCTATTAATGTCATTGGGGTGATATTTTCTAAACCTCTGGGGGCTCCCTGTGGACGGAGTATCCAATCAGCAGAGATTTCATTAAGGTTGTCCCTTAGGCAGCTGGCCCACCTGCTTATCTGAGACACAGACACCAAATCCCCCCTGGGACCTGGTGCTGGGCACTTTATCTTTACCTTGCCTAGGGATCTGTCAGTTTTACTCAGGCTAATCAAAGCCTGGTGCCTATGGGCAGGCTTAGGGAGGGGTGAGTATATCTGTTGCTCACATTTTTATAGTGAAATGTTTTAGGGAATGTGAAATGTAACATCCCTGAGCTCTCATCATGATCTTTTGCCTCTGGGCTGAGTGAGACCGGGAACAGGGTACAGCAGGGGGTGGGAGGTAAGAATGGAACTGAGGATAACTCTATGAATAAGCAGAGAAACTAATAAATCCATAGGCATCATCCTGTGTGGTGAAGGCAGGTAGAAAAGGTGCTAGTAGGCCTCCTAAGTCTAATGCAGTCCTACTGAGTGATTTTTTTTACCTTCCAAACCTCACTAATTTCCTTCTAACAAGACTGGTTACAAACAAGGGGACCCCTTTTGATGGGGCCTGGCATAGAGAGGCTCCAGCTTACCTTGACCTGAACTTTCATTCGTGGTTTGAGGTTTTCTGGAATAATGATAGTGTATCGTTCCCGCCCTGTGAGCCCCAGGGCATCTGCATTCTCACCAGGGAGATACTCAAGTGGGATCACCCCCATGCCAACCAGGTTACTGCGGTGAATGCGCTCATAGCTCTCGGCCAGGACAGCTTTGATTCCCTGATGAATAAAGACAGTAGTTTAGACACAGTTCCAATCTTTTCTTTGGATATACAGATTTACAAAAGGCTCTGTGAGAGAGCTGGCATCATGGCCGAATAGGAACAGCTCTGGTCTGCAGCTCCCAGTGAGATCAACACAGAAGGCAGGTGATTTCTGCATTTCCAACTGAGGTACCCAGTTCATCTCACTGGGACTGGTTGGACAGTGGGTGCAGCCCACAGAGGGTGAGCCCAAGTGGGTTGGGGCGTCACCTCACCCGGGAAGCACAAAAGGTCAGGAAACTCCCTCTCCTAGCCAAGGGAAGCCATGAGAGGCTGTACTGGGAGGAATGGTGCAGTCCGGGCCGATACTGCACTTTTCCCACGGCCTTTGCAACTGGCAGACCAGGAGATTCCCTCCAGTGCCTGGCTTGGCGGGTCCCACACTTGCAAGGAGCCCAGAAAGCTAAGATCCACTGGCTTGAAATTCTTGCTGCTAGCACAGCAGTCTGAGGTCAACCTGGTATGCTTGAGCTTGGTGGAGGGAGGGGCATTGGACATTGCTGAGGCTTGAGTAGGTGGTTTTACCCTCACAGTGTAAAAACTGGGTGGAGCCCACCACAGCTCAGCATCGCCGATTGCCTCTCTAGATTCCTCCTCCCTGGGCAGGGCATCTCTGAAAAAAAGGCAGCAGCCCCAGTCAGACACTTATAGATAACACCCCCATCTCCCTGGGACAGGGCACCTAGGGGAAGGGGTGGCTGTGGGCACAGCTTCAGCACACTTAAATATCCCTGCCTGACAGCTCTGAAGAGAGTAGCGGTTCTCCCAGCCCAGCGTTCGAGCTCTGATAAGGCCAGATTGCCTTCTCAAGTGGGTCCCTGACCCCCGTGTATCCTGACTGGAAGAGCTGTGGCTGGCAGGAGAGCTCTGGCTGGCAGCTGGTGGGTGCCCCTTTGGGATGAAGCTTCCAGAGGAAGGAACAGGCAGCAATTGTTGCTGTTCTGCAGCCTCCGCTGGTGAAACCCAGGCAAACAGGGTCTGGAGTGGACCTCCAGCAAACTCGAGCAGACCTGCAGCAGAGGGGTCTGTTAGAAGGAAAACTAACAAACAGAAAGGAATAGCATCAACATCAACAAAAATGACGTCCACTCAGAGACCCCATCCGATGGTTACCAACATCAAAGGCCAAAGGTAAATAAATCCACAAAGATGGGGAGAAACCAGTGCAAAAAGGCTGAACATTCCAAAACCCAGAATGGCTCTTCTCCAAAGGATCACAACTCCTTGCCAGCAAGGGAACAAAACTAGACAGTGAGTGAGACTGACAAATTGACAGAAGTAGCCTTCAGAAGGTGGATACTAATAAACTCCTCCAAGCTAAAGGAGCATGTTCTAACCCAATGCAAGGAAGCCAGGAACCTTGAAAAAAGGTTAGATGAATTGCTAACTAGAATAACCAGTTTAGAGAAGAATATCAATGACCTAATGGAGCTGAAAAACACAGCATGAGAACTTTGTGAAGCATATACAAGTATCAATAGCTGAATCGATCAAGCGGAAGACAATATATCAGAGATTAGAGAAAAAAGAGTGAAAAGAAATGAACAAAGCCTCCAAGAAATATGGGACTATGTAAAAAGACCAAATTATGTTTGATTGGTGTACCTGAAAGTGACAGGGAGAATGAAACCAAGTTGGAAAACATTCTTCAGGATATTATCCAGGAGAACTTCCCCAACCTAGCAAGGCAGGCCAACATTCAAATTCAGGAAATACACAGAACACCACAATGATACTCAACAGGACACAAAATTGTCAGATTCACCAAGGTTGAAACGAAGGAAAAAATGTTAAGGGCAGCCAGAGAGAAAGGTCGGGTTACCCACAAAGGGAAGCCCATCAGACTAACAGCAGATTTCTCTACAGAAACCCTACAAGTCAGAGGAGAATGGGGGCCAATATTCAACATTCTTAAAGAATTTTCAACCCAGAATTTCATATCCAGGCAAACTAAGCTTCATAAGTGAAGGAGACATAAAATCCTTTACAGACAAGCAAATGCTGAGAGATGTTGTCACCACCAGGCCTGCCTCACAAGAGCTCCTGAAGAAAGCAATAAACACAGAAAGGAACAACCGATACCAGTCGCTGCAAAAACATACCAAATTGTAAAGACCATCAATGCTATGAAGAAACTGCATCAATGGGCAAAATAACCAGCTAACATCATGACAGGATCAGATTCACACATAATGGTATTAACCTTAAATGTAAATGGGCTAAATGCCCCAATTAAAAGACACAGACTGGAAAATTGGATAAAGAGTCAAGACCCATCAGTGTGCTGTATTCAGAAGACCCATCTTAAGTGCAAAGACACACATAGACTCCAAATAAAGGGATGGAGGAAGATTTACCAACCAAATGGAAAGCAAAGGAAAGCAGGGGTTGCAATCCTAGTCTCTGATAAAACAGACTTTAAACCAACATAGATCAAAAGAGACAAGGCCATTACATAATGGTAAAGGGATCAATGCGACAAGAAGAGCTAACTATCCTAAATATATATGCACCCAATACACAAAGCAAGTTCTTAGAGACCTACAAAGAGACTTAAACAGACTCCCACACAATAATAGTGGGAGACTTTAACACCCCACTGGCAATATTAGATCAAGACAGAAAATTAACAAGGATATTCAGGACTTGAAGTCACCTCTGGACAAAGCTGACCTAATAGACATCTACAGAACTCTCTACCCCAAATCAACAGAATATACATTCTTCTCAGCACCACATCGCACTTTTTCTAAAACTGACTACGTAATTGGAAGTAAAACACTCCTGAGCATATGCAAAAGAATGGAAATCATAACAAACTGTCTCTCAGACCACAGTGCAATCAAATTAGAACTCAGGATTAAGAAACTCACTCAAAACCACACAACTACACAGAAACTGAACGACCTGCTCCTGAATGACTGGTAAAAAATGAAATGAAGGCAGAAATAAAGATGTTCTTTGAAACCAATGAGAACAAAGACACAATGTACCAGAATCTCTGGGACACACTTAAAGCAGTGTGCAGAGGGAAATTTATAGCACTAAATGCCCGTAAGAGAAAGAGGAAAGTTCTAAAATCAACATCCTAACATCACAGTTAAGAGAACTAGAGACGCAAGAGCAAACAAACTCAAAAGCTAGCAGAAGGCAAGAAATAATTAAGATCAAAGCAGAACGGAAGGAGATAAAGACACCAGAAACTTATAAAAATTAATGAATCCAGGAGCTGGTTTTTTGAAAAGATCAACAAAACAGACTGCTAGCCAGACTAATAAAGAAGAAAAGAGAGAATAATCAAATAGATGCAGTAAAAAATGATAAAGGGGATATCACCACCGACCCCACAGAAATACAAACTACCATCAGAGAATACTATAAATACCTCTATGCAAATA
>NW_012116055.1:927447-928753 GCF_000951035.1 Colobus angolensis palliatus
TATGACAAACCCACAGTCAATATCATACTGAATGGGCAAAAACTGGAAGCATTCCCTTTGAAAACTGGCACAAGACAAGGATGCCCTCTCTCACCACTACTATTCAACACAGTATTGGAAGTTTTGGCCAGGGAAATAGGCAAGAGAAAGAAATACAGGGTATTCAAATAGGAATGTCTCTGTTTGCAGATGACATGATTGTATATTTAGAAAACCCCATTGTCTCAGTCCAAAATCTCCTTAAGCTGATAAGCAACTTCAGCAAAGTCTCAGGATACAAAACCAATCTGCAAAAATCACAAGCATTCTTATACACTGATAATAGACAAACAGCCAAATCATGAGTGAACTCCCATTCACAACTGCTAAAAAGAGAATAAAATACTCAGGAGTACAACTCATAAGGGATGTGAAGGACCTCTTCAGGAACTACAAACCACTGCTCAAGGAAATAAGACAGGACACAAACAAATGGAAAAACATTCCATGCTTATGGATAGGAAGAATAAATATTGTGAAAATGGCCATACTGCCCAAAGTAATTTACAGATTCAATGCTATCCCCATCAAGCTACCATTGACTTTCTTCACAGAATTGGAAAAAACTACTTTAAATTTCATATGGAACCAAAAAAGAGCCCACGTAGCCAAGACAATCCTAGCAAAATGAACAAAGCTGGAGGCATCATGCTACCTGCTATCTGACTTCAAACTATACTACAAGGCTACAGTAACAAAACAGCATAGTACTGGTACCAAAACAATTATATAGACCAGTGGAACAGAACAGAGGCCTCTGAAATAACACCACACATCTACAACCATCTGATCTTTGACAAACCTGATAGAAACAAGCAATGGGGAAAGGATTCCCTATTTAATGAATGGTGTTGGAAAAACTGGCTAGCCATATGCAGAAAGCTGAAACTGGATCCCATCCTTACACGTTACACAAAAATTAACTCAAGATGGATTAAAGACTTAAACAGAAGACCTGAAACCATAAAAACCCTAGAAGAAAACCTAGGCACCATTCAGGACACAGGCATGGGCAAAGACTTCATGACTAAAACGCCAAAACCAATGGCAACAAAAGCCAAAATTGACAAATGGGATCTAATTAAAACTAAAGAACTTCTGCACGGCTAAAGAAACTATCATCAGAGTGAACAGGCAACCTACAGAATGGGAGAAAATTTTTGCAATCTATCCATCTGACAAAGGGCTAATATCCAGAATCTACAAAGAACTTAAATTTACAAGTAAAAAGCAACCCCATCAAAAAGTGGGCAAAGGATATGAACAG
>NW_012116055.1:929013-945945 GCF_000951035.1 Colobus angolensis palliatus
GAAGACAGTGTGGTGATTCCTCAAGCATGTAGAACCAGAGGTACCATTTGACCCAGCCATCCCATTCCTGGGTATATACCCAAAGGATTGTAAATCATTGTACTATAAAGACACATGCACATGTATGTTTACTGTGGCACTGTTCCCAATAGCAAAGACATGGAACCAACCCAAATGCCCATCAATGATAGACTGGATTAAGAAAATGTGACACATATACACCATGGAATACTATGCAGTCATAAAAAAGGATGAGTTCATGTCCTTTGCAGGGATAGGGATGAAGCTGGAAACCATCATTCTCAGCAAACTAACACAAGAACAGAAAACCAAATACTGCAGGTTCTCACCCATAAGTGGGATTTGAACAATGAGAACCCATAGACACAGGGAGGGGAACGAACGTCACACACCAGGGCCTGTTGGCAGGTGGGGGGGCTTTGGGAGGGACAGCATTAGGAGAATAATGTAGATGACGGGTTGATGGGTGCAGCAAACCACCATGGCACATGCATATCTATGTAACAAACCTGCACATTCTGCACATGTACCCCAGAACTTAAAGTATAATAAAAAGTAAACACAACAATGAAATACAGCATACATTTGCATATATTTTATAACCTGTGCCTTGCTACCTCTATAATTCGCCATTTACACGTTTTTAATGTCAGAGTAAAAAAAGTCACTACAATCATACTACATTCTATCAATGTATAAGAAAATGAAGGATGATAAACCTAAAAATCAGTCAGCATATGCAAATCTGGAAATACTCTAGAGTTCTATTTCTGAAATATTAGTATTAAATACCAAAGAATTAATTATCTGATGCTTTAAGCTTTTTATTATTTTACTTCCAAGTCTAGAATATTGATAATGAGATGGTTCATAGACAGTGATGACAGTAACCTTTTACCTTTGTTATATCTTGAAAAGTCACTTGGTTTTATGGACTTTTATAGGCCCTCATTTCCAGTAATTGTATACTATATTTCAGTGAAATCAGATGTCTAATATCACAGGAGAAAAAGATGCTCCAGCCTAATTTTGCCGTACATCTTCTAGACTGAAGGTCACAATGATGCGTTTTTTTTTTTTTACATTAACTTTGTATTCTAAGGGAATTACATCTTGAATACATCTAGGATGACAGAAAATGGCATAATTAATCTTCAGTTAGTGGTCCTTATGTTTGCCTCATAACACCGTGTTTTCTTCTATTATATTGCCTTGTAATTGTCTGTTTACTGGTCTGTGCCCTACCCCACATTATAAGCTTCTTTGTAAGTTAGAACTGTTCTCACACCTAAATTATTTGTAAGTACCTATTAATATTTTACATAAAATGTTATCCTCTAGGGATAAATAACACAACAGCTAGTCTTCACTGATTGCTCACAATGTAAAGGCACTATGTAAGCACTTAAATAATTCCTCTCATTCCACCCTCCACTAACCCGGGGATGTAGATGCCCTGATTGTCCCCCTTTACCCAGGGAGTCGTGCTGGTATCTGGTATTTGGACCCTGTAGTCTGACAAGAGATGTAACATGTTTGAGCAAACTTACATTGTATCTGGAATCCACATCGCAAAACAACATGACATTTTTCCCTTGATTTTTTCCCACTATTTTAGCTGTATCAGCAGGCACAGCAAGTTCAATCAAAAAACCAACTTTCAGAACATACCACAGATAAGGTAAACGATTCCCTCTTGTGTACTGCTTTTACACTTTCTGCTTCAAAGATCAAATTGCGTTGAATATAGTCTTGATACTAAGCTTAAAGTATGTTTTACTGGGAATCTATAATCGGCAATATACAGCAATAAAGGATGGTACTCCATTAACTTGAACTCCTCATTAGTTTATTATTAATAATAACTGTCATATAATATTAAAATACCCTAAGGGGTCTCTTGATATCTAGGGCACACTTTTAATTGCCCAACACCAAGGTCACTTTAGGAGCTTGTTGAAAACATAGATACTTGGGTACTACCCCAGATCTGCTGCATCAGAATGTCTTGCAGGGAGCATGGGTGGGAGTGGACTAGTGATTCTTATAATTTTGAGAACCGTGAACTATAGCGCAATGGTTCTCAACCACTGCTGCATACCAGAATCAGCAGGGGAGGCTTTTAAAATCCCAATGTCCAGGCCTTTCTCCTTACCAATTAAACCAGAATCTCTGGAGATGAGATCCAAGCACAGGTATTAAAACACAATAATAATCCCATTAAGTGTTTCCAAACTTGCAAAGCACTGCTACAGGGAGAGGGCAGATTCTTTGGGGCTGTAGATATTTTCTAGGGTTTCAGGGATAGGTGGATGTATTCTGGGGAAGTAGAAAGCTTTCTAAACACACCCTATTCATGTCACTAGCTCTGTGCAAAGGCCATGCTGCTGTGCTTCAGAAGCTATAAATCATAGCTGTCCACTGCTCTCTGGGAAGTATAGTCCAGCACTGCTGAGTGGCCCAGCCTGGACAGCTACAGAAGAGCGTATGGCTTCCTGGGCAGCCAGAACTCAGCGGTTCTATAGAAAAGTCTGGACTCCAGAGAACCCCTGGGGGCCAGTTCTCTTATCCTCTATCAGATCTTAGAGTTCCCTACCTGAGTGCTGACTGCTTGGGTCGCATTTTGGCTACCAGCTCCCAACCCATTTCCTAAAATCCTTTTTCTTCTGCAATTATCTGGATCTTTTCAGTAGTTTCCAGAAAAGACAGGCCTTTGACCTACTACTAACTAATCAGAGAACATTTCTATTTTCCTCAGAGCAAATTAACCAATGAAAATAATAGGTGTGATATTCAAAGACATTTTCAGAAGCCTGGATGTCTGGAGAACTGCCTGCCAGACGGCCACATTTTTTTTCCTGCACTTCTGGATATGAACTTAGTGTTTCCCAAGTGCATTAATTTGTGAGCCATAAATGATTTAAATTGACATCAGGTAAGCCATGTTTACCCCACCCTGAAGATTCAGGCTGGGTGGCACGATTCTTCTCTGCTTTTAGGGCAAGCAAATGCTCAAGAGGTAAAAGCTCTCTGCTCCTTGCATGGCCCCTTCTATGGGGACACCTCAAGAGGTGGAGCCCCAAGATGGTGGAAGGTTCTAAAGAGCTGCCTGGGTATGTGCAGGGTGAGTTTCCCTCTCTCATGGAGAGCCCATAAACAGATATTCATAGGCAGTGAAGAGCAATTGTAAAAAGTGATTCTCCCAATTTTCCAGAAGACTTAGAACCCATTCTTGCCGAAGAAACTACTGAAAAAGTTCAGGCTCCTTTTCTCTTCTGTGAACCTGACAGACAATACAATAGCCCTGGCTTATTCCTGACATCCACCTGGAACAAGGTACTTGAATAAATTTGGGGTCCTCAGCCTCTGAGAATGTTATAAAAGCCATGACACCGCTCCCCAAGAAAGACATCTATGTACACTTCTGGATATGTTTCAGAGACTTCACAGACCCTACCCCAAAACTGTTCTACAGACACGCCCCCAAGGATCATTAATCAATGACAGATCCAGTTCAACTCTGCACTGCCCTTCACCAAGTAAAATAAATCCAGAGGCACTAAGAAGCAGGCCAGGAATAAATGCTACATGCTTTTTTGAGCTTGCTCTTCCTTGACATCTTCTTGGAAAGGAAAGCAACAGGATTTGTGCCTGGGGACCCTCACAGTTCAGAGGGGAGCTGCCTCCTGGCTGCTTCATACTCACCAGCAGGAAAGGGCCCTTAGCTGCCCAGTCTCGGGAGCTGCCTGCACCATACTCTTTGCCAGCCAGAACGATCAGGGGAAGGCCTGCCTGCTGGTACCGCTCAGCAGCATCAAACACATCAAGCTGTGGAAGAGAAAAGGAAGTTTTACAGATGCAGGAAAGGCAAAGAGTGGACACAAGTCCCCTGAGCCCTGAGCCCTGGTGAGGGCGGGGCCAGAAGGGTCTGCAGATGACCAAATCCGTGCAATCAGACATCTGGTCTACACATTCCCAATTATCTTGATCTTTTTACTTCAACCAAATTTTGTATTTTTTTTTTTTTTGAGATAGAGTCTTGCTCTATCGTCCAGGCTGGAGTACGATGGCACGATTTCAGCTCACCGTAACCTCTGCCTCCTGGGTTCAGGTGATTCTCCTGCTTCAGTTTCCCAAGTAGCTGGGATTACAGGCGCACACCACCACACCTGGCTAATTTTTGTATTTTTAGTAGAGGTGGGGTTTCACCATGTTGGCCAGACTGGTCTTGAACTCCTGACCTCAAATGATCCTCCCACCTTGGCTTCCCAAAGTGCTGGGATTACAGGCACTTAAGCCACTGCACCCGGCCTTAAATTCTGTATTCTTAAAAACCATTTTATATTCTTTTGACAGAAATGCCTAATTTTTGTTGGTTTTATAAAAACATTGGAATCCTAAGGCATCAGGGGACAGAAGGAAACTAGATCAGATTTTTTCTTTTCCATTGACTAAATTATTTTAAAACTCAAAAAACAGAATCCGACCTAAACATTAATTTTGACTCAATATCAGAAACTCAGTGAGGTCAGTTGTAAAAGGTAGGAAAACACAAAGAAGGTAACATGTTCTGAAATTATATAAAATGCAAACTTTTATTAGTCACCTTTCTTCTTGGAGGTCAAGGGAAGAGATGCTACAAATGCAAATGGAAGCCCAAGTAAATAAAAGGTAGAAAAAGATTAATATTTTAGTACATGAGAAACATCTTACACAAATAGATTTGTTTCTCATAGGAAATCTGAATATCTCACTGAACTGAGACTTTACTCTGCTGATTGAGCAGTACCATTATTTTTCCTGGCTATGTAAGTCCTAAGATAAAATTCCTCAAAGGAGAGACAGGAGCTAAAGAAAACTCTCAAACAGATTTTCACAAATTCGTATTTTGGTGTACTGATGGAACCTGTGGTTAATTTCACATGGCATTACCTAAATGTGGATAGGATTCTGTATGTCTTCAGCTAGACAGAACTCATAAATATAGAAGCTGTCACAGAAATGGTGAAAACCTTCTTCTAACTGAATTGTCTGGATCCTTTCAAAGACCAGAAAGAAACAACTTATCTGATATTTTCAGAGATTGTAGCTTTGGGTATTAAAAATGTGAGTGTGTGTGCTTTAAAAAGGACTGCAAAGTTGACAATCTCATGGCAAAGCATGTCATGTTACCCAAGATCAGAGGAACTAAGCAGGTCTAGAACTCAGGTCTCCTGACTTTTCTATTAAACGCGCCATGCTGAGAGCCATCAACAGCTTAGAAAGAAACAGCTCCCTACACTCTTATGCTCATCTAAAGAGAACACAGCATTTAGCTATTTCTTCTGTTACTGTGCCTGTGTATCTCTAGGTATTATGTTTAAACTACTAGTTCTTGATTTCTCCATTTTTAAAAAATTATCTGTCAATTTCCTACTTTGAGGATTTACTTCTCTTAACGATCTCTCCTCTTTCACACATTTCCCTTCTCCCCAACCTCCCAATACAGTTATTTTGGTAAGTCAGCATTTGGTGTTTGCATGATTATGATGATGTAAATACTATTTACAGCTGAGCCAGGTAATGTACTACGATTTCCTTTTCTTGGTGATTTAAGACATGTTTCACTGGAGTCAGTAATTTTCATTTTTTCTATGTTTTTCCTGTTTCTATGTCCTTACCCATTAATTAAGCCCTGCAGTACAAATCACCTTTAAAGACATTCAAACACATCAGGCAATTTACCATTTTAAAATCTCTGTCATGGAGCTATCATTCCTGGAGCTCTCAGTCCTGTTCCAACTTGGGCTGACTGCTTGCTCTCTGGGCTTGGTACATTCCTGTTACAGAGTACTCTTCCTTCACCAGCATCCTGGGGATTCCCTTCATCTGGATTCTATGTCTTCCCCTTTAATTTACTCCCTCATTTTGGTGAAACACGTTGCCAAGTAGCTTCCTAAGGAAGGTACTGAGGGCTATTTTTTAAGCTTTTGAATATCTGAATGTGTCATTACTTTAAGTGCACTTGACTGGTGATCTGATGGGCGTAGATTTTAGGATGCAAATCATTTTCCTCAGTCTAAGTTTCTAGCATCAAGAAGTCCGGAACACGTCTTATTTCCTGTTATTTCATGTAAGCTGTTTTTCTCTGGAAACGTTTTCTCCTTTTGTTGCTCTTAATTTCACAAGGATATAACTTGGAGTGAGTCTTTTAAAATTATTTAGGTGGGCCTTCAGTTGGCCTTTTCAATCTGGATTCTCAGACCATTCAGTTGGAGAAATTTTACTTGTAGTTTTCCATTTTGTTTTGAAATAATTTCCTCTCTTGCATTTTTTTGGTTCTCTTTTCAACGCTTCTATTTAGGCAGGTGTTAGGGCCTCCTGAGTTCAGTTCTTACATTTTTTTCTCTTATCTTTCTGTTACATATTCTAGGAAATGTTCTCAACCAATTAACTTCTCCTTTGAATTTTCTTTTTAAATTTAAAACATTCTTTCTTGTCTTCTGATTGTTATTTCATAGCAACAGAAAATGAACTCTAAGGATATAATTTTTTTTCTTTTACTTTTTGCACCCCCCCATCCCCCTGTTCAAGTATTGGCTCAAATGTCTATTCATCCTTGATTCTGTCTCATTTAAGATGAGACTCTAGACATCTGACTAGAAGTTCTATGTCAAGCAGGGCTTGTAAATGAGCGTGGTACACTGTGACATTTATTAGGGGTCCCCCAAAGTCTATAACTACAAGTCTTTCCCCTTGGTCTCTCGGGTATTCCATCATTCAACATGTATCTTTTTTCATTTAATATTCTGTAACCTCTGCTATTCATTGAACAAGCATCTGCTGTGCTAGGTCCTGGTTATCAATGCTTATCTCTAAAGAACGCGTTTATGTTACAAAAATACAATCAGTTACAAATGAGGCAGTATGTGTGGTGGTAAAGGGCAATGACTTGAGCCAGACTTGTTGGGTTTTAATTTCAGCTTTGCCACTGTGTGACCTAAACGGGTAATACGACTTCTTTATGCTTCAGTTCTCAATTTAAAGCACAGATAATCATGGTACCTACTTCAAGGGGTTGTTATGAGCATTATATAAATCAATATATGCAAAAAGCTTAGGAGAACACCTGGAATGTGGTTAAGTGCTGCAGACATATTAGCTATTATTATTTTAAAATAAGTCGGCAGGGTTATTTCTCAAATAAGTTAAACAGTTTACAGGCAATTTCACAGCACTCACTGGGAAGGGAAGTGACACTAAGGACCTATGACGTGTACCAGACTCTATGCCAGGTTTTATATTTCATTCCATTTCATTTTAAGCCTCACAGCTTTCTTCCAAGGTAGGTAGTATTTTTACTTCACAGGTGAGAAAAACGAGGCTCAGAGATGGAAATAACTTCAAGGCCCCACAGCTACTATAACGCAGAGCTGGGAACAAACAGTCCCTGCTGCAACACACTGACCATGGTGCTCCCATTAGCACCAAAACACACCTCCAAGCGCCTCTCTACTCCTTTTCATGTGGATTAGATGAATTAAATTACATGCCAATAAGGTCATACAATAACACTTCTTGATAAACACCCTTTAATTTAACCCGGTATTTCCCCTTCAAATACTTTAAATGAAATTTCACTCAAAGCTCAATTCCTAAGAAACAAGACTCGGTGAAACCACGGTTTAGAATCTTTAAGCAACAAGAAAAGGTTTGAATTTGTCAGTGATAGATTCTATGCATATAGACACCTGGCAAGGAGGACTGTAGTTAGTCTGAGGTAGGATGGAGCTGTGAAGAAAAACTAAAACCAAAAGACAAGTAACTATAAATATCCAACCTCCACCAAGGCTGACAAATGCTAGTGTCTGCAGGAAGCAGAAAACAATACTCACGATTTCCCCAGAAGGCAGATGGATCGTCTGTGGTGCCTGCTTGTTCAAAAATCTGTTTAACAAGCGAATGTTGGCAAATGTTCCCCGTGCCATGACAGCGTCATTACCTCGGCGGGAGCCATAGGAGTTAAATTCTCGTGGAGTTAGGCTAAGGAGGCAAGCAAAAAAGGAGCTGGCTTAGTGAAGCAAGCAAAGATTAACCTTAGCTTACACCAAGAAAAGAAAAACAAACAAACAAAAAACATAGACCTGGCTATTTCTCTAAATCTCCTAAGCATTGTTCTCCATGGCAGAAAAGCTGTCCCCAAAGCTTCAATGGAGAACAGAGAGAGGTGAGAAGGGGTGGTGAGAGGCATAACTCAGTATTCTCCTAGGTTCACTGTCTTTCAAATCTGGTTAGGAAAATAAGAATGAAATCTAAAAAAGAATATTTTATTAGTAGTGTAGCCTATAAAGCTTCATATAAGATAAAGAGCTAAATTAAAAATAAGTGAGAAAATGAAAGCAAAGAGAAGAATTACGGTAGGCAAATCAGATGGAGCCACAAATAGGGGGAAACACAAAATACATTCCATAAAGTAACCGGAAATAGTTTCAAATTTGTCCCTGAGTTATCAGGAACTCAATGCAAAGGAAAGACACACAACTGGCACCATAACTTACAACTTCCCTGAGAGAAAAATCAAAGCAGTGCCAAAGAGGCAGAACAGTTATTTCTGGTCCCCAAACCAGAGGAAATCTTGTCTATGAGCCCTCAGTGAAAGGACACTTTGCAGTGTCAGGAAACATACCTTACAATTAACACAGTGATCAGTTCACTGAGCTGTTCCTGAAAATACTAGGGGGTGGATGTGTTATTATGATTTAATTAATGGTTAGATCAAATTTAAGGACTGAGAGAGTTTAATGGGCTTCAGGAGCAGGTGAGTATGTCTTGGAATCCCTGAAACGATCCAAAATGTTGTGGGTATGTGCATTTTTCTGAGAAGGCATTAGATTTGCTTTCATTCAATTCTCTGAAGTGTTCATGCCTCAAAAGGGGTCAAAAATCAACAGAAAAAAGGCATTTGGATTCTGTTCCTCAAATTTGCTCTGGGGAATCGCTGAAAGAGCTGATTCAGGAGATAGGAATAAGAACCAGGAATTTTTATCTCCTCACATGATTCTCATGGAAACTCAGATTGGGGAACCACTGACCTCGAGTAATATTAATATATGAGATAGTAGTTGATAATACTGGTATACCTATGAATATCAGCACACTACTGAAGAACTGATAAACAGATGAGTAAGCTGCAAATCCTCCAAGCAGTGCTCTGTAAACATTAGGTTTCTCAACCAGGACCTGGCAATGCATGTCAGGTTCTGCCTCTGCCCCAGGTTAAGAGCAGAGCCTTGTACTTTAAAGATCAGCCAACCTGGGGGCAGGGATGACAGCTGGGCCTAATGTATACACTAGGTCCCTCTCCCCTTCCCCTTGTTGGGATTCACATGTTGATCGTTTCTCCCATGGAAGCTGTTAAGGAGCAAACAGAAAACGCAATTGGTTTTTAAGCCCCAGGGTTAAGCCTCAGTGAACACTGAAGAGTCTGATTCTAAAGGGTGAAAAGAGAAATGCTGGCCTCATTTACTCCATTACACCATTTTTGCCTTTAGTACTTCCTGCCTCACTCATACTTACCCTCTGTTAGTTAAGTAGCGAGCAGCAGGACTGTTTCTTGCAATATTTCCAGCTGGAGAGATGTGATCAGTCGTTACCGAATCTCCCAAATTTAGCAGCACATAGGCATCCACTATAGATTTAGGGGGCTGAAGATCCAAAGTCTAGCAAAGAATACAAAAAGTCAGCATTGGCCCAGGTTTTCTCAAGCAAGTTACCAGATCAGTCTCAACGATGGTGGCCCATGGACCTGAACCAGATGACAGTTCCACAGCAATGCACAGAAAATTCTAGTGTTCTAGTTTTTATCAAAGATGCTAAGAAAAGTAAGGTGAATTTACTCAAAACATTCGTATCTCAATCTTGAAGAAAAGGTAAAGTACTGGCAATGTCCCCTCAAAAGCAATAGTAATGCAGCTGCACATGACATTCTCTCTCTTCACATCCCTAGAACTCCTCAGATGCTGAGGACAACTGGAATCCTGACTTCTACTGCATCCCCTTCCCACAGTGACCCACCCAGGAAAGCATAAACTTCTAGATCATCAGTTTCAGGGACAATGTCCCTGGTTTTTATGGGTATAAGGTTCACTATGGTGGGCAGTGGGGATGTTCTCCTGTAACAGTCCCTCAGACTCTACTACGTTTAAGTCCAGGTGATCACCAGGGTGCCTGCGTACATCCACATGGACCCCCTGCATAGAGAAACTGTAGGCCTACGGCAGCCACGTATCCCCGCCTCCCAAAACTTTCCCTGGCAATATCTGCTTGGATTTGTAAAGGTTTTAATAAAATGGGTAGTCAAAGCAAGAGTATGGGGTAATAAAGTAGATATGATTAGGAAAGAAATCCTTCAAAGAATTCATTTTGTTAAAAAATAAAAAGCCATACCAGGTTTTCAAAGAATGGTGGTGATTTGATATATGTAGATTTGGAATTCCAGAAAAACATCTTATCTGATGGGGTTGCTAAGGCATTCCAGCTTTCATTCACAGTCTTAAAAAAGAAAAGAAAGGCAGATCTAATCACACCCCATTCTAGAGAAAATTGAATATGCAAACACAAAACATACACTCAAGCTAAAAGGTACACTAAAAACCATTTTTATTCTTAATAGCCACACACAAGAGTTCTTTTATACTACTAGTGTGTCATGCTAAGTAACTTAAAAATCCATAGATACTGTGGGATGGGCGTGGTAGCTCACATCTATTAATCCCAGTACTTAGGGAGGCTGAGGTGGGAGGATGGCTTGAGCCCAGGAGTTCAAGACCAGCCTGGGCAAGATGGCAAAACCATGTCTCTACAAAAATTAAAAAAAAAATTGGGTGTGGTGGCATGCGCCTCTAGTCCGAGCTACTTGGGAGGCTGAGATGGGAGGACGGCTTGAGCTCAGGACTTTGAGGCGGCAGTGAGCTATGATCACACCGCTGCACTCCAGCCTGGGTGACAAAGTGAGACCTGGTCTCTGAAAAACAAACAACAACATACATATGCACTGTGATAGGCAGCCTCTGGGATGGCAGGAGGCATCCTGCCTCCCGGGATTCATATCCTTTGTTGACCCCCTCCTGTTGAGTGTAGACTGAAGCTAGTGACTACCTCCTAGATTAGGTTATTGAGACCTGCCTTCTGTCTCTCTTGCTCTCTTGCTGTGATGAAAGCCAGCTACCATGTGAGCTGTGAAGAGACCCTCATAGCAAGGTGCTGAGGGAGGCTTCTAGCGAACAGCCAGTGAGAAATGGAGGACCTCAGTGCAACAGTCCTTGACGAACTTAATCCTGCCAACAGCCACATAAGTGAGCCTAAGAGGCTTCCCGAGACTGCAGCCCCAGCTGACAACTACTGGAACCCTGTGAAAGTACACAGTGAAGCTGTGCCTGGATTCTTGACGCACAGAAACTGGGAGATAATATATGTTTGTTGTTTCAACTCTATATTTTGGGGTAATCTGTTGCACAGCAATAGATAACTAATGCATATGCTTATCAATAACTTATGAAATAATAATCCAGATTGCACCAAAGGGGAAATTACTCTGAGTGTTTTGGGAAGTGGCCTTCCAGGTCACACAGACACTGGGTAGCAAATGACAGCTGCTATGCATTAAAATTGGTTTGAATTCTGTCCACAGGTCCATTAACTCGGCCTCTGGAGGAATGCATTTAACACAATGCCTGCCAAGCTCCCTAACACCATCTCCCATGGAGCACCTTGTGAAGGGTGCAGTGTGTGAACATCACACCCACATCACCCTTTCCCACGGACAGTTCTACTCTCATTTAAACCACCAGCCGCAGTCAGAAGCCCTTGGGTCAGCTGAATGCAGAAAGCGGGAAAAGGAATAATATCCAAGACTCTCAGAATATAATACTGAGCCCCACACATCTCCTCCTATTTGTAAAATGTACGGAAAGTTTGATTTTTGTAGCTTGGTACTTCCTACTGAGTGGCCTTAATTTTTTTTAAGTGTGCAAAAATGCATTCTGAGAGGTGCATTCAACCAATGGACTCCACTTAGTGACACAATATAGTGACCACCAGGGGTCCTCGCCACAGCTGACACACACCCCAGGGTGTCCGACACGGGTGGGGTTTTGGAGAGCTGAACCTGAGGCCTTTCTTCTCTAGGCTGTCACTGACTTGTCCAAATCCGGGAACATTTGGGGGAGGTGGGGTTTGTAAAAATGCGAGTCACAGAAGAAAAATGACGGAGAACCCCCTCCCCAGTTATCTGAAGAAATAAATGTTACTTTATATAGTTGATACTCCCATTAGCCTTGAGGTCTGCAGACAGGACACAAAGGGAGCAGCTTTCCCTTAGATCCTCGGGTGGGGAGGGCAGTGTAGGAACTCACCTCTATTTTCTGATAGACTTCCTTAAACATCCCCGGGATGACATACTGACGCTCCACTGCCTGGATCTCATCTCTAGTCGGCCAGATATCTTTCAGAAATACCTGCTGTCCCTTTGCATTTACTCCTGGGGAAAAATTGTTTATTAATGAGAAAACTTTCTAATATGCAATTTTCATGATTATACACAGTCAAGCCTCGTTCTCCTTGGTAGTTATGTTCTGTAGAGCCTGTGTGAATGCTGAATGACTGGGTACGGAATCATTGCCACTGGACGAAATACAGGATTAGGTTCCTGGGAGCCTCTGGTCACCAATCAATACATAACCTTGCTTCATGTGAGGTTTATTATTCACCTTATTTATTCACCTTATTTAATAGAAATTGTTGACTCACTGACATTGAACTTCCAGCCAAAAGCACTATAACTCTTCTGAATGAAGCCTATCTAAACACAACGCACATCACAGTCGGCTTGTGCTTAAGAACGCCAGACAGCACTTCAGGGATATGCTCAAGGACCATTTTGAACAGCGAAATCACCACAAAAAGCACAAAAATGCAAAAAGCATGGCATTAAGTAGATCGAGCAAAGGATCCTTATATATCACATGAGAGCTGAAACAAGAAGTCAGAGTGACGCCTTATCAGATCTCAGCATAGAACATGTATGTTGAGTGATATAAAGTTTTCACCCCTTTGTGCTGATCTGTGAATGACCGTGAACATACTACAAGTATTGATTTGGGGGTTAAAATACATTTTAGTGATTAGGCAAATCTGCAAGTATAGAACTCACAAATAATGAGGATCAACTGTACGTCTAAAGTTATGATTTCCAAAAAGTAAATTTCAGGGATGTTGCTTAGAACAGATTGAGGCTGGCAGAGCAAGCAAGCTGATCTGAGGAAAGGAGATATTGTATCATTTCTTTGGAATTCTGAGAAGTTGAAATATCTGCAGTATGTTTCTACAGAGTATATATTAAAACAACACCTATCATTAAAGTGAGAGCTAGAAAGGGAGGAACTACAGAAGAAACCAGAATAGCAAGATGTCTATTCCTTTTGGCACCTACTTTCCTTTCGTCATCCTTGACCCTCAGTAGATTCTTGTTTTAACTACTGCAGTTAAGTCTTAGCTGTATACTGGGGAATAAAGAAACGATTCTCTTCTTTGTCTTCTCCCTGGAGGTTCTATGCTTCATTTCTTAGTAAGGAAAGCGGCAACTTTCTTCCAGTAATATTTCTGAATTCACTGGAAAAAAATTATGGCTGCACAAACAAAATCTTACCCAGTGGTTCTTTCTCAAAGTCGATTCTGATGGTCCCAGCAATTGCGTATGCTATTACTAAGGGGGGAGAAGCTAAATAGTTGGCCCGGGTGTTGGGGTGCACTCGACCTTCAAAATTCCTGTTCCCAGATAGTACTCCAACAGCTATAAGGTCTCCCTGTGTAAGGCAAGAGAAAAATCAGGTCATTAAAAGAGACTCACTAGGCTTCTTGTCTCAGACCATTTGCAAGAGTTTCCACATTGCAAGGATAGTCCTTTAAGTTGCCCTTTCACTTGGTTCTCTCCCACTAGAGGGGAAAAGGGTACATCGGGTGTCCCCATGGGAGATACTCTGGGTCAAAGGAAGCAGAGACATGTTTAGTGATTTCTGCTCACGAGAAAATATCAGGTAGTTAGAAGGCAACATACTAGTTATTGCTGTCTGGGGCCCAAGAACAGGTGGGAAAGACCTAACAGTTGATAGCTAAAGGAAGTCACAATGACTTACGTAGATTCTATAATTAATGCAAAGCAAACCAAATAATATTTTTCAAGGTTCAGCATTTTTGGGACAAAAATCAAGCTAAAACAATTTAGTTTAGATTCATTTTTGTGGAGACTTGTCTCACTTTGAACCAATTTTCAAATTATCCAGGTTGGTGCAAAAGTAATTGTGGTCTTCATCACTGAAATGGCAAAATCACAGTTACTGTTGCACTAACTCAATACCTATAACAAACAGCTGTAGAGCTCTTTGTAGTCAAAACCAGCAAGTACTGAGCACTTACTGGAGTGCCAGACACTGCACTAAGTGACTTATGTTTATCATCATCTTAATTCTCACAACTCTATAAAACAGATACCATTATACAGATCCAATATACAGTTGTGAAAACCCAGGCACAGATAGGCTAATCAACTTGCCCAAGGTTACCCAGCTAGTAATTTTAGCTAAACTCAAAAGACCATACTCTAAACCACATCCCCTGCTTCCATGGACCTTCTTGAAAATACCAGCATTTTTGTCAAATTACATGAAAAGAAACAACTGCCCTGAAGACCTACAGGCACCTCTGCAATTACCTGTGTGATGGCTTCTACCACAGGTTCAGGTAAAGGCCCACTGTTGCCAATGCAGGTCATGCAGCCATAGCCCACCACGTCAAACCTAGGCACCAAGAGAGAAGCACACAAAAAAAGAATAACTTTCAGTGAGCCTTTCTGCTGGCCACAGTTTCCAGAGACCACTGTTCAAAAAGGAATTGCAGTGCATGAACTAAGTTCAGTATAGTGCTATTTCTAAAAGTTTCATTCTTGAGAGCATTCTATCATACAGCATAAGAATACTATTCATATTTTTACTTATAAAAAGGAATCTAATTGAATAAGCAACAATTTTAAAAGTTGAAATCACATATGCCATTTAATATCTTCATTAACTACTGTTATTGTATAATCCCAAGGAGATTTGAATTTTATGAGGCACATGAATAAAATGTAAGTCAGGAATAATATGGAAATTGGAGAAAGCGTATTTGGCAATGAATACGTTCATGCACTGCACAATGATGTTTCAGTTAGTGACAGACCACATATACACAACGGAGCTGACAAATTCCTATCACCTAGTGATGTTGTAGCCATCGTGATGTCACAGCGCAAGGCATTTCTTGTTTATGATGATGCTGGTATAAACAAACTCATGCTGATGTTTTCTAGTTCTTTTACAGTGTACTCTTTTTAAAAAAAAAAACAAAAAAACAAAAAAAAAAACCAGTTAAGTGTAAAACAGCCTCAGGAAGGTTCCTCAGGAAGTATTCCAGAAGGCATTATTATCATAGGAGATGACAGCTCCATGGATGCTATTGCCCCTGAAGACCTTCCAGTGGGACAGATGTGGAGGTAGAAGACAGTAATACTGACGATCCTGACCTGGCGTAGGCCTAAAGTGTGTGTTTATCTCTTAGGTTTTTTTTTTTTTTTCTGTTGTGGTGTTTTGTTTTGTTTTTTTTGAGACAGGGTCTTGCTATCACCCAAACTGGAGTACAGTGGCATGATCATAGCTCACTGCAACCTCAAACTCTGGACTCAAGCCATCCTGCAGCCTCAGCCTCCTGAGTAGCTAGGACTACAGGCATGCACCACCATGCCTGGCTAATGGTTTAATTTTTTTTTTTGTAGAAACAGGAGTCTCACTATGTTGTCCTGGCTGGTTTCAAACTCCTGGCTTGAAGCAATCCTCTTGCCTTGGCCTCTCAAAGCACTGATATTACAGGTGTGAGCTACTGGGTCCAGCCTGTCTTGGTTTTTAACAAAAAAGTTTAAAAAGTAAAAAAAGAAAAACTTCAAAAATAGAAAAAACCTTATGAAATAAAGATATGAAGAAAATATTGTGGAACAGCTATACAATATGTTTATTTTAAGCTAAGTGTTATAAGAGTCATGAGTTTCAATAAACTTAAAAGTTTGTAAAATAAAAGTAAGCAACGGTTAACACTATTGAAGAAAGAAACTTTTTTTTAAATTAAGTTAGTGTAGCCTAAGTGTTCAGTGTTTATAAAGTCAACAGTAGTGTGCAGTAATGTCCTAGGCCTTCACATTCACTCTCCACTCATCCACTGACTCACCCAAAGCAACTTCCAGTCCTGCAAAGTCCATCCATGGTAAGTGCCCTCTAGGGCACTTACCTCTTTAGATGGAATGTAAGGGTTTAAGTCTAACTACCATCTGATAAACGACTATGCAATTAGATATCATCAGATAATCTCACATCTGTTACAAGGTGACATATCAAGATACATGAGGGATAAAATTCAACGAAAGCAATGGTGCAAAAGAAAACTCTCCCTCACCCAAGCTGAGACAGATAAGGCATGACGCCGCTTTCTTGTAGGTAGTAGGTGACCACGCCACTCCCAGGAGACAGGCTAGTTTTGATGTAAGGCATCACGTTCAGGCCAGCATCCACAGCTTTCTTTGCTAACAATCCTGTGAAATGGTAAACACAGATGCAGTGTGGGTGGCTGCCTGCTCTAGGTGCCAGGCACACTTCAGAAAAGAGCCTGATTTTCTTCAGTCTGCATTTCCTGCCACCACCTGACCATGCTCCCTTCCTGTTGGCACTATCTGCTGTTTTTGCTGCCAAACAAAAATCTATAATCCCAGCACTTTGGGAGGCCGAGACGGGCGGATCACGAGGTCAGGAGATCGAGACCATCCTGGCTAACACGGTGAAACCCCGTCTCTAC
>NW_012116055.1:946475-965546 GCF_000951035.1 Colobus angolensis palliatus
TATCAACTGTGTGCTGGCTGGCAAGGAACAGTCAGCAGAGAAGTAAAAATCGAATGTTCAGATGTATCTTGAAGTGGAAGATCTGCTGGACTTTGGCAGATACAGAGACTGCTACTGGACTGGGTGCTCTGCCTTAGGAAGTATCACAGAAGTAACAAAAACATGAGCAGTGGGGGTGCGGGCATGAGGGGACAAAAAGCCACAGACAAGCTGGTGACTTGTCCACAGAAGAGTGGTTTGTGGCCGGGCGCGGTGGCTCAAGCTTGTAATCCCAGCACTTTGGGAGGCCGAGACGGGCAGATCACGAGGTCAGGAGATCAAGACCATCCTAGCTAACACAGTGAAACCCCGTCTCTACTAAAAAATACAAAAAAACGAGCCAGGCGAGGTGGCAGGCGCCTGTAGTCCCAGCTACTCGGGAGGCTGAGGCGGGAGAATGGCGTGAACCCGGGAGGCGGAGCTTGCAGTGAGCTGAGATCCGGCCACTGCACTCCAGCCTGGGCGACAGAGGGAGACTCCGTCTCAAAAAAAAAAAAAAAAAAAAAAAAAGAGTGGTTTGCTCCAGACCAGACAGGGAAAGCTTAGGTGGCAATATATGGGCTCAGGCAAAGAAGGTTTTCCTAATGCCTGTGTCTGCTTCATAGAAACGAACTGTTGACACTGTCTGGTCTGTGGACGGATATAAGAGAAGCTTGGGGGATGCCTAAAAACTTCGAAACTAAAGAGACCTTATAGTAAGGAAACCGCATATGTAAATATTAACAACTTAACTAGAATTGTAGAACAGGTCAGCTGCCCCAGGTTTTATCAGCCAGTGCCCTGTGCCTCATTCAGAAACACCTCCCAGCATTCAAGTCAGAACTCAATCCTGCTGCTCAGGGCTTTCACGAAGAACAAAGTCTGTGATAATGCTTTATTTTTCTTCCAAAGTCTGACATGAGAATGTAGGCTTTCTCAGAAATCCAGCTTCCTTTGCTTTCCTCTATTTATTTTCCGCGTTAATTCTCAAGACAGACTATCATGCAGTGTGCATTCTATTTTGGAAACTTTGCTTTGGACACTATTTATTGTGTAGATATTTATGGGCCAATAAATATCGGTATCTGGAAAAGATGAGGTTCAGGGAACTACATCTAGAACTCTGCTAAGGCCCTGGGCCCTGTCTCAGGCTATTTCCACCTACACACGTGTATGATGACCATGAGGATGGAGTCAAATGCACTTACCTGCCCCTAACATCACAGACGGATTACTGGTGTTTGTGCAGCTCGTAATGGCAGCAATGACCACAGAACCATGAGCAAGGGTGAATTCAGTGTTATCATAGGTAAAGGTCTTATGGTCATTATGATGTTCGGGAGCAACTTGGAATCCTTTAAATCCTTGCTAAAAGAAGAGAAAATATGTATTATATAGGAATATGTTTATATAAGATATACATATATCTGGCTAGAGGAAAAAACATACATATCGTCAGTGGTTCTCACCTTAGAAGAAGGAATACTTTGGTAAGTATAATTTTAAAGGCCAATTCTGCAAGTAAACTCTGAAATACTACAGAAAAATTACTCGTTTTAAATCTTTACGAAAAGCAGTCATGATATCTGAGTCTTACTCTGCACTGAAATTAGTAACAATTACTTCCTTCCCACCTCAAAAATGTAAATGCTAAAACTACAAATTTAAAGTTAGTCTAAATTGAACTCAATGACTTTATTGTACAGTTTAATGGATAGGGACTGATTAAGACTATGGATTCTAACCTTACGGAAATTTAGAAAAAGGTGCTATGTTGACCAGATTCAACTAATTGTGATCAACAGTGCAAACAAAGTACACAACGGAATATTTGGCATAATACTGGTGTCTCACAGATAAAATCCATCATACATCTTAATCATTCCTTTGGGAAATGTTCATTGAAAACCTACTGCATATAAGATACTGTGCTAGGTACCTTGTGGGCTCCCAAGGTGATTCTGACACAAATCCTGTTCTCAAAGGTACAGTCTAGTAACAGAAATCATACATGGAAATAAAATACCAACAATGTAAGTTAAAGAATATGGAACGCTATCAAAGTATTTCAGACCAAGCACCATGAAGTGTCCAATAAGGAAAGGTGACTTTCTGCTATGAGATTCTGAGAACCCAATGCAGAGTAGCTGATATCTGAACAAAGTTTTATGGAGTTCACAGAACAGAATATGATGAGTTGGAGAAGAGACTTTCAGGCAGGGAGGGGCATGCACAAAGGTACAACAGTTAGAAAACCTTGGGTGAGTAAACAGTGTGGTGAGGGTCCTGCGAAAAGCAGACGGGCTCAAAAAGGTGGATTGAGTTGTGTTTATGATGACTCTTGCTGCTTGGCTCGTGGCTAATGGAGGAAGTCATTAAGGACTTCAGAAGGGAGAATAAACACCCTCAAGCATCAGGCTGTAGGAAGATTCATGTCAAGTGGGATGAAAGCCTGGACACTGAGTCACCGGGGTAGAGTCCAGAGGATTCAACCTCTTCCCACAGGCCCCTACCTTGGCTCCAAGGCAGCTCTCAAAATCCTTTTTCATGTCAGACACAGCAACTTTGTCCTGAGGCCTTTTGGGTCCACTACAGCAAGGCACTACTGTTTTCAAATCTAATTCCACAACCTGTTGACCCCAAAGAAAAGAAATTACAGAATTTATCTTATACCCACAAAGAGGAAATTCAAAGCATGCCAGAAAATTTAAAACATCACAATCATAAAAATAAGCAAATAAACTACCACATTCAAAAACAAGGAAGCCAATGTTTCTCTTAATTCTCTCAATTAATCTTAAGTGATTAATTTCACAAGATCATGATGGGCACTTTAGCAGGAGACAGGCAGGCAGCCTTGGCATCTCTCAGAAAGAACAGGGTGGGTGCTGCAGAGGCCCAGTGTCCTCCACTCACCCATCCTTGGAAGCAGCTCATCGCACTTTGCATGGCTAAGTTAGGTTGAAGGTGGGTTATCTATTGAAATCATACATAAACCATTACACTTCTAAGGTGATTTGGGAGGGATGCAGCCATTAAGTTATCAACGCCAGGAAATGGGCCTTAGTCTAATTGAATATTTCCTTTCCTCAGTGTAATAAGAAACCAAACAAGGGTTGCAGGTCTAGTTTACCTTGTGGTCTAGAAAAATGTGGATTCAGTTTACTGACATGTTTGTACCTTCACCTCTTTCTAGGTCTATAATAATGATGGTTTAGCCTTTAAACAGCTCTTGTTCCACTAGTGAAGTCTTTTTAGTTTTCTTTATATTTCAATAGATTTTTGAGGAACAGGTGGTGTTTGGTTACATGAATAAGTTCTTTAGTGGTGATTTCTGAGATTTTGGTGTATACATCACCTGAGCAGTATACATCGCACCCCATGTGTAATCTTTTATCCTTCACCTCCCTCCCACCCTTTCCCCTGAGTCCCCAAAGTCCATTGTATCATTTTTATTCCTTTAGCAGTCTTTCAGTGGTCTTCCACATTAAGAGGCATGAATCAGTAGTTCAATTGGGGGGGGGACACTTAACTTACAATGATTAAGCCAGTAGGAATGTAAGAAATTATATTATTCTGTTATGTTTACAATTTCCTTATCCTTTTGGTTTTTCAACCTTTTAACAGTCCGTTCTTTTGTAATGCCTTGGCAGTGACTAATTTCCTACCAGTGCATTCCCCCAAGAAAAAACACAACTAAAATCGCAGGCTTGCAGAAGAGGAAATACATGCGCAGTGGAAGGCACCTGGGTGAAGTCTGGGTCTTGAGAAGGGTCGTTGAAATCTCGAAACATTCCTACAGCCTGAAGATATTTTTTAATGTACTGTACTTTTTCTTCATCACGACCTAAAAGGCATTTTAAGGAATAACAAATAACATAGGTTAGTATTTCCTGGTTGAAGTTTATAAACTGATACTTCCATCAGCAATTATGTAAGTACACAACATATGCTGCACTTACACACACACCAACGGCTCTGTCGATTTTTCGGCTTCCACGCTAATGGTTTAACTCTCCCCCTGATGCTGCTTTTTATTAGGGGCCATTGATGAATGTGCTGTTCCTATCAAAGTGACTGTTTTCTGAAAAAGATTCTGGTTCTATCTACAGATAACCCCCCTCTTTTTGGGTATAGCCTTTAATTAAGAGAATCTTGCGCCTGAGCTAATTGTGAAAGCATGCCTATGCATTTGCCTTCAACTGGCCACAAAGACTCAGCATTCCACATGATTTTATTGTTAAAATTAAAACCCATCCCAACCCCACCCGAAACCATTGGCTACTGAGCACTTTCTGGGCACTGTGCCCTAAACCTTTTAAATGTATTACCTCAATCTCTAATCCTTTATCACAGTCTTATGATACAATTATTATTCCCATTTATAGATGAGGAAATGGTGGCTCAAGAAGACTAAGTAACTTTCTCATGTAACACAGCCAGTAAACGGCAGAACCAAAATCCAAACCTGAGCTTGACCCAGAAGTTCAAAGTCTTAACTCAGGATGCTGCATCACCAGGAATATGACCTTGAGCCCTTTGCTATTTAACTCTTATCAAGATTCCGGTGTAGGAGATAATACTCATGAAGTATGACCAACGGACATGCCGTCCACAATTTCTCTGATGGTTAGAAACAGAAGGTTTGATCCTACCACTGATGAGAATTTTTTGTCTGCTTGTTTTAGCTGAATTGTAAACGTCATTAGCTCTCAGCACAGACCTCATAAAAGACAGCTGTATGAGCTTCACTAATGTATTTGTATCCTGACCTGTTGTCGAGCCCGCTGTTTACTACACCCCATGCCATGCTCTTCATGAAGATGAACAGGAGAAATGTCTCTCAGGGTTTATTGTGAGAAAGGGCTACACTCTTCTGAACCAATATGTTTGTTTCAATTTAATAGATGTTACAAATTTGGCACTGGATCACCAAGAAGTATAATGGCCACCTGCAGCACCACGGGAACTAACCAGTTAACCTTCCCTCTAGATCCATCTCAAAGCTTTTGCCCCTCTATCCAGCACACTATCCCTTCTCTTCTTTAGGTTGATTCCCTCAATTACTTATTCTGTTCTTTTAGTTCTTTATCTTTTTCACTTAAAATCCTTTGGGGGAAAAAAGATGTATTAATCAATTTCAATATGCTTATATTTAATAAAAACTTTTTTTAAATAAACTTTTTCATCACAATCTTTGCTATTTCTAGAGGAATTTCCTCAGGCTATGGGAGAAGACTAAGATTTATTTGGAGTCTGTAAGATTCTCATGAAACCCTTCCCGTGGCTATCCCTTCACTTCATCCAGACATCTGCACAAACACCTCTGGGGTACTTCAGCCACCTCCCCTTTCTTTTTCATTATATCACACTTACACATTTGTTCACTTGTTCACTGTCCTCCCTCGTCACTAGAAAGTAAGCTACCTGATGGCAGGGACTTTATTTTATAATCTTGTTCACTGCCATAGCTTTGGGAACTAGACCAGATGTTGATAATTTGCTAAATGAATGACTGAATGAAGAGTTAATGTTTTTAAATTGAGAAACACATTTTATAGCTTTCTCAAAGTTAAAAGTCAAATTTCTAAAAATACAGAGTTAAAGATCTGTCAATGATTTAAAATGCCTTCATATGCAGCCTCTCATTTCTTTTCTTTTCTTTTTTTTTTTTTTTTTTTTGAGACAGTCTTTCTCTGTTGCCTAGGCTGGAGTGCAGTGGTGCGAGATCAGCTCACCACAACCTCCGCCTCCCGGGAGTTTCACCATGTTGGCCAGGCTGGTCTTGAACTCCTTACCTCAGGTGATCTGCCTGTCTTGGCCTCTGAAAGTGGTGGGATTACAGGAGTGAGCTACCGTGCCTGGCCTCATTTCATTTTTTGGACATCCCTGAGAGGGGTGTTGCAGAGTGCTGTTCCTGTTTGGAGCCAGGCAGTTGCAGGGTTGGCTTCTGACTCTGCTATTTATTAGCCTTGGGTATGAACACTTCTCTGATCCCCAGTTTTCTCTAATGTTAATTAACTAGTCAATCAACCTACCCTACAGATTTGTAAAGAGGTTGACAGCAAATACATACCAGGTACCTGGTACACAGCAAGTACCCAAAAGACAGCAGTAACCATTACTAAGATCACTTGTTTAATGTCAAAAAAGCTAGTAGTAGAGGACCAGTATAAATATCCAGGCTTCTGTAATCTCTGAGCTCTTTCTATTGGCCATACCATCTCCATCTCATATTAACTCCTTAAATCCCAAAAACCCATTTTGACTCCATGGAGAAAAAAAAAAATTGTGTAACTGTAATCCAGTGCCTTCTGTTGGGCAGAGGCAGAAGGCAGTGCTCAGATTCTCAGTGTTTCATTGAACTTTTACAAAGAGCCCTGTGCTTTCAGGGCCCTTCACTTACCTGTTTGTACCAGGTATGTGATACTAACTTCGTCAACTGGGAAAAAGGCAGCAGTTGCTCCATACTCTGGACACATGTTAGCAATTGTAGCTCGGTCAGCAATGGACAACTGGGCTACTCCTGGCCCGAAGAACTCGACAAATCTGCCCACCACCCCAACCTGGCGGAGGTGCTAAGCAGCAGAAACAACAGAAAAGTTGGAGAGCTGACGGCCCACATTCAAAATGCAGAACTACCATCTTGCACTTCTTATAAACTAGTCTTGTCAGTAAACCCAAACAATACATTAGCCCAACACATTTATGATCACTTTCAAAACTTAAAAAGCAATGCCAACTAAATGCAACATGGTATCCTGGATTGAATTCTGGAGCAGAAAAGGGACATTACTGAAAAAACTGGTAAAGCCTGTAGTTAAGAGTACCACACCAATGTTAACTTCTTAGTTTTGATAAACGTGCCATGGTTATTTAAGATGTTAACATTATGGGAAGCTGGGAGAAAGATAACAGGAATTCTCTGTACTCTTTATACTAACTCTCCTATAAATCTAAGATGATGTCAAATAGTTCTTATTTATAAAAAGACAAAGTGTGCCCAAAATACAAATGATATTAAGAAAAATATTTCAAAATGAGAAACATTCTCTTTCCCTCTCTAATGAGATCATTGGAAGCATCTGGAAGTGTTACATATTAAATTCTTTCAACCTAAATATCTACTTGCACTAGTTAAAAAAATAACTTTTCAAAGGCATAATGAACAAAATTCATGCTACAAGTATAAGTCAAATGTAACCAAAAGATCCCCATATCTTTTCCACACAAGGCACCAGCCAGGAGTGAGGCCACAGTGACTGACTTAGCTCCGCATAAAGCCAGTTTCTAGCCACAACCACATAGATGGGCTCTTTTGGTTATATGGGATTCTGCCAAATTTTGTGAGGAAGTCCTGTAGTATTCCACATCTGAAGAACAGTGCACAGACATTTGTGATAAGCTATGGCATTCAAATAAATCCAATTCCAAATTTCACAAAAATTAAATCAAATGGAAATGTGTTTTGCACTTTAACAATAGTGTGTCCGTGCAAAAGACCCCAGCCTCCAAACATTAAAAGCAGGAAAAATTATGTTTGTGATCATTAAAAACCATTGCTTTGCCAAGCGTCTTCCAAAATGAAATGGCCTTCTTTTTACAAAACAAATAAATCACAGAAAAAGATGATCTCCTCTAACAGCTACAGAAAAAGCCTAATACTTTCCAGCTTGGTGACATATGTTACAATAATGTAACTTATAATACAGAGAAGAGAATTTAAAAAGTAAAACTCTATTTATGGAACTACCTTGCTATTTGCATAAAAGGAAGAACCATGTGGAAAACATGTAGTGAAAGCATAAACACAAACATGGGAATGATTCTTACAACCTCAGGATAGTGATTATTTCTAGAAATGGAGAATGTGGCTTTAGCCACAGATATTACATATTTCTTTAAAAACAGAGAGCTTTGAAGCAACTATGACAAAATGGTATCATCTGTTAAATCTAGGTGGTGGGCATATGAATGCCATCTTAATTTCTGTATCATTGAACTATTTCACAGTTTAAAAATTTTCCTTTACGAAAAAGATCAATGCAGCAATACTAGAAGAAAATAAACATAATTATCTAAACAAAGAATACTCCCCTTACCTCATCTCCTTTTAAAATCATCAACCTGGTTTCCTAGCATTGCTAGAGCACTTGGAAACCAAAAAAGATTCCATTATTTATTCCCTCCATTTGGAAAGCTATAATTGTGACTTTCCAAGACCACAGAAGAGGTTGCATATTGTTACCTTGGTAATGGTGAGCACAATGTCAGTGGATGTTACCAGAGGGTGGGGCTTCCCCATCAGCCTATAGCCAATCACCTGAGGAAGCACCATACTGATTGGCTGACCCAGCATGACAGCTTCTGCTTCAATACCACCAACACCTGCAATGAACGGCATGACCGGAAAAATGCTTTCATCACTCCTTACTCTATCTCTCAGGTATAAATTGAGTGACATTAACAGGTAATAAACCCAGTTACAATGTTTAATTGGTACAGAGTTATGTTTCTATAAAGAACAGCTGTTTTTTCTCTATTTTCCTTTATAGAATTTTTAAACAAGTGTTTCTCAAAGCATGGTCCCCCAAACACCTGTATCAAAATCCCCTCGGTGCCACATGCAAAGAAGAGTAAGCTTTGGGAGTCTCTGTTGTTAACATCCCAGGTGACTTTCATGTATGCTAAATGTCCCTAACCCCTTGCTCCTGTTCATTCTTCCAAGTATAACTACTGAGTGCCTGCTAGGTGCAAAGTGATTCTCTTGGCACTGGAAAAACACCAGTGACAAAACTGACAAAAATACCTCTCGGAAACTTGTGGTCATGTAAATTCATGTTACTGAGATGTAATAGAATCAAAGTGAATTAAAGTGCATGCCCCAAAACAGCATATATGGAATAGAAACTGGGAAGAACACTCACCCCAACCAAGAATGCCCAAGCCATCAATCATGGTAGTGTGTGAGTCTGTGCCCACGAGGCTGTCTGGGTAATAATATCCATCCTGATCAAATACCACTCTTGCCAAATATTCCAAATTCACCTGGTGGATGATTCCTGAGCCAGGGGGAATAATCCTCATGTTGTGAAAAGCCTGGGAACCCCACTGGGATTGACAAATGGAAAGAACACTATGAACACGTGAAGTACTTCTACTCAGCCCATCTTCTTGGCATCTCTCCCTCGTACCCCACATACAAAGAAAACCGGGCGCAGTGGCTCAAGCCTGTAATCCCAGCACTTTGGGAGGCCGAGACGGGCGGATCACGAGGTCAGGAGATCGAGACCATCCTGGCTAACACGGTGAAACCCCGTCTCTACTAAAAATACAAAAACTAGCCGGGCGAGGTGGCGGGCGCCTGTAGTCCCAGCTACTCCGGAGGCTGAGGCAGGAGAATGGCGTAAACCCGGGAGGCGGAGCTTGCAGTGAGCTGAGATCCGGCCACTGCACTCCAGTCCGGGCGACAGAGCGAGACTCCGCCTCAAAAAAAAAAGAAAAGAAAACCAAACGATGGAACCAGACCCTGCCCATACCTTTAAAAATTCAAATCGCTCTCTATTTCTTTCAAATTCCAGGTCTTGATTCTTCTGTAAACTGTCTGCCCTGTCAGAGAGAAAAATTAAATGTATACAATTTGAGGCTTAACATGTTCGTGGTCAAATTTATTGGTGGTGAAGAAACAAAATGGAATTGCATCTCCTTGCTTGCTGAGTGATAATTTCACTCGTGACTACTTACAGTGTGGAACAGGAGAGGTAACTAGTGAAAGTAAAAAGAGTAATTATTGTTTGGTTCAAGTGATTCCTACAAGGCCTTTAAATATGGTAGGCAGAAAACATGGAACTGAATTCAAGTTAAAACTAATCTAATCCTAGTCTGACTCTTAGGAACAGACTCAAGACATTATATGACAACAAGTAGCTTGGACATTTAAAGAACTCTTGTTTCTATACTCCTCATTCATGACCTCATTATAACACCTCTCTAACCTGGGCTGTGTCTGGGTTGGCATTTTCATCTCTATGTTGGGAGACGGAAAACTAGCAATGCTGACAGGATCAGTAGCTTATAGAATCACAATCTCCTGTGTGTAGGACCACGGTTTATGAGGAAGATGGTGTCACCTGATAACGTCTGTGAACCACAGATTATACACTAAGATTTACTCAAGGTCATTCAGTCCATCAGGACAACATAGGGCACCAAGATGATTTTCTAGGATTTTAAAAATCAAACTGCATTGTTTTGAGTCAAGGTAGAAGAAGTCATAGTCACAAGATCGCAGATGCAGCACACAAAATGTGCTTGTAAACTATGTATCACAGGATTGAGTGAACACAGGAAAGGCTAGTAAAATTCACAGCTAAGACCAAAGTCAGACTTCATTAACTAATGAAGTACTGGATAACTACTTTCTAGTACCCAGTAGTTAACACTTATTGACACTACTAGGAGCCAGCAACTATTCTAAATGCTTTATGTTAATTTTCTCATTCAGTCTCCATAATATCCCTTTGAGTCAGGTGCAACTAATAGCCACATTTTTCAAGTGGGGAAACTGAGACACGGAGAGGTTAAGAAACTTGCTCAGGACCACAGAAACTAGTAAATGGTGGAACTGGGATTGAAACCCTGGCCGTCTGACCCCCGAGTTGACACAATCCTTTAATCCCTATACCACACAGCCTTCCTGTCATAGTTACAGAGACTGTGGCAGTAATGGTGGCACAGTCACCATTATTAGTAACACCACCACAGTAACAGCAAGAGCTAAAAGGCAACATTACGTTATGGGTGCTCAGAGCTTTACACATGTGAACTCATCATCACAACCCCTCACATAAATACTACTGTCATCCTCAGTGTCTGGAAGCAGCAGCTGATACTACTGTCTTCCTCAGTGTCTGGAAGCAGCAGCTGAGGCACAGAAAGGTTAAAGTTGCCCAAAGTTAGATGATAACACAGTACTGTTATCTGAGCCGAGGTCTGACTTGCCCTGGGGCTTTCTGCTTTGACCATGATACTCTGCTTCTCACCCACTCTGATCATCCACCCTCGCAGAGCCTGCCATGTGCTACATGCTGAAAATGCAATGGTGCGAAAGCTGCGTGCTCACTGCCCACTGTTGCACTGAGTTTGGTGAGAGGGCAACTGCAAAAGAATGTAATCATCACTGCCTGGTATGGGAAGCACAGGGTGCCATGGGAGCACTTGGAATGGGCCATGAACTCAGCCAGGGGTGGGGGTTGAGGGGACTGGAATGCTTTCCAGAACGACATGGTATCAATGTAGTCTGAAGGATGATGGTAAGTCAGCCTGAGCAAGATGGTCAGACACTCCTTGGGGAAAAAAAGGACTGGAAGCACGTGTTATTTACCTCATAGAAAACACATCTGGAGCCGGGCACAGTGGCTCATGCCTGTAATCCCAGCACTTTGGGAGGCTGAGGTGGGCAGATCACGAGGTAAGGAGTTCAAGACCAGGTTGGCCAACATGGTGAAACTCCGTCTCTACTAAAAATAGAAAAATTAGCCAGGCGTGGTGGCGTGCGTCTGCAATCCCAGTTACTCAGGAGGCTGAGGCAGGAGAATTGCTTGAACTCGGGAGGTGGAGGTTGCAGTGAGCTGAGATCACGCCACTGCACTCCAGCCTGGGCGAAAGAGCAAGACTCTGTCTCAAAAAAAAAAAAGAAAAAAGAAAAAGAAAACATAGTTGGCTACCACACTGACTTTTTTTTCTCTTGATATCAGTATTCTCCAAGACAAGTGTTGGTTGCTTTAATAGGATCATTTCCAGAGACTGCCTTACAGGGGTCTACAAACTAGCCCATGGGCCAAATGTGGCCCAATGCCCATATATGCGTGGCCCTGAAATGAAGGATGATTTTTACATTTTTAAAGGCTGGGGTGTTGCGGGGGAAGAATATGTGACAGAGACAGCATGTGGCCAGCAAAGCCTAAAGTATTTGCTATTGGCCCTTTCTAGAAAAAGTCTGCAGATCCCTGCCTGAGTGAATGAGTGTCTGTGAATGTGTGTACATGTTCGAGAAGAGCAAAAGAGAGAGAGAAAGGAGGGACCCCAGGATAGCAGAACAAGGCAGGACACCTGCACTGACACCAGCATCAGCAGACTCTGTGGACCCTCTGGACGAGACACAGCTACTCCTCCAGGCCCTCATCTCGACCTTCTCAATAGAATGCTGAGTGCTGCGTCCCTCCAGTTCCCACCTGTCTCTACATCCAGATCTGTTTCCAGTGTGTTTTGGGCATGCGCATCAAGAATACTTCAGGCACCACAAACTCAACGGGTCAAACCCTGATGCTGGGCTTTCTTTCCTAAATCTGTTCCTCTTCCCTGTCTGTCCATATCTAATGAGCTCTTTTCCCACCACTTAGTACCTATAGCTATCAAGGTATTTATTCCAGAAATAGCCTCCCAACTAGCTGCCCTGTGAGGCCATGCAATCTACCTTTGGTATGGTTACCTGAATCATTTCTAAAATATAAATCATCACAAACCAGTTTGAATCTACCAATGGCTTCCCATTTTCTAATAAAGTAAAAATTCCTTGTTTTAAAAACCCAAGTCCTTCAACCTGACCTCAGCCATCCTTTATAAGCTCTCTCCTAGCCTCCAGTCCAAGCTCTCAGCTTCAGCCGCACTGTAGTCAGCATGCTCTTCCCACCCCCACTTTCCTCATGCCTTTACATGCTCTATTTGTGCTGAGTGGAAAGTCTTTTCCAGCTCTTCTCTCCTAAACAGGCTTCAGGATCCAGATCAGGTGACAGTCCTTGAAAAACCTGCAGACTCCCCAGATCAGGAAGATTTGCCCCTTCTCCGTGGTGACTACACTGACCAACTGCATGAAAGCTGTGTGTTCACTAATTTCTCTCCCCTTCTAAACTATAACCTGTTTCTGGAATAAATACTGGCACGTAATAGATCTGCTAAATGGATTTAATTTTTTTAAAAAAAGGAAAGCATCTCTGACATTGATTTCTAGCACTACAGATGAGATCATAACCACATGTGGCCCCTGCCTCTCCTCCCCATCTCTTTTGCTATACTGTGAGCACTTATGGACTGCTAGTCATTGTCCCTGATCTTCTACCCTCCAGCACCAGGAGGATGACAGAGCTTCTCACAGCAGAAGCATGACTGATGACTGATGAGAGAACGTTTACCCCAGAAAATGCTGGGGTATCAGTTTGATGGAAGTAACATGTTCACAGGACGTGCAGAAGCCAGAAATGCTTAGACTGTTTCATGATACAGTAATTCCAGGTAAAACCCTATTTACTCAGGAAAACAAAACATCTATTATATGGAGCTTGGCTCAATTAGCCTAGTTCTAGTTACTGGAATGAATAAATAGACCTAGCATTCAGAATTTTCTACCACTCAGAACTTTCCTAAATTAGTCTAATCTAGTGAGCTTTTAATAAGGTCTCTAAACGTGAATGGCCTCACAGACTAAAGAGGAAATTTCTTAGTTACTTAATTTGAATTCAGAATTGAATGTAGTTCAGTTTCTGAGAATTACATTTAATGGAGCTCCAGAAATTCACAGACAGTATTAACATGGAGATAGTTTTCACATTAATGAAATCTGGTCAGAAACTGTTATGAAATTCTTTTTTTTGAGACTAAGTCTTGGTGTGTCGCCCAGACTGGAGTGCAGTGGCGCAATCTCGGCTCACTGCAAGCTCCGCCTCCCGGGTTCACACCATTCCCTAGCCTCAGCCTCCCAAGTAGCTGGACTACAGGCGCCTGGTACCACGCCGGCTAATTTTTGTATTTTTAGTAGAGACGCGGGGCTTCACCATTTTAGCCAGGATGGTCTTAATCTCCTGACCTCGTGATCCGCCCGCGTCGGCTTCCCAAAGTGCTGGGATTACAGGCGTGAGCCACCGCGCCCGGCCACTGTTATGAAATTCTTGTTGAAGGAACAACAACAACAAAAAAGTGAGGTAACTTTGTAAAATATCACAATAATGTGTTAAAACTTCAACTTCTAAAGAGGGTGTGAAGCTAATTAGTATTATTCAAACTAGGCAAAGGGCTTATAAACATTTAACTGAGATATTTACCACTCTACCACACTGTACCCAGTTTTTCTCACTCATTTCTAGAAACAGAGCTGGAAATTAGCCCACAGCACACAGTTTCACAGAGTTGAGACATCACATTTAATTCCTTACAAAAATGAGGAGAGAGATCATGAGGTTAAACTGCAAAAAAAACTCAAGAAATAAAAACAAAATACCACCAATAAAAACACTTCTAAAAGAAATGTTTTTTTTTAGATGGAATCTCACTCTGTCACCAGGCTGGAGTGCAGTGGCGCAATCTCGGTTCACTGCAACCTCCACCTCCTGGATTCAAGCGATTCCCCTGCCTCAGCCTCCTGAGTAGCTGGGACTACAGGCACACACCACCATGCCCAGCTAATTTTTTGTATTTTAATAGAGACATGGTTTTACCATGTTGGACAGGATGGTCTTGATCTCCTGACTTCGTGATCTGCCTGCCTCAGCCTCCCAAAGTGCTGGGATTACAGGCGTGAGCCACCATGTCCGGCCAGTATTCACTCTAATTTTATATATATATGTGGGTTTGCTAGATTTGGTTATCAATCTAGGTCAAAGCTCACTCTTGGATTTTGCTGTTTCTGTTTTCAGTACATGATGTAAATGAAAAAGGTCTACAAAAAATTGAAACCACAGTTGATTAGAGTCAAGGTCTAAAAAAAAAAAAAAATTACAGTGAACTTGGTGATGACCCAAGTTTAAGATGTATTAACAGTAATGAGCTCTTTGAATTTTGAGTCAATAGAGTTTAGACATGAAAACTGTATTACAATTCTGTCTCTACCTGTACTTTCACCTTCTAGGCGAGCGAAATGAAGGTAAACTCATCAACATTAACGAAAGTCTCCAAGAAAGATGAAATTAGGCATGAATTTATGGCTACTTTCATAACTTCTGAAGTGGGTCTTTATCCTATCTCAAACAGGATAACATTTTACGCATATATTTTAAACTCTTCCATTTGAAACCAAAACATTAAATGAGTTCACGTGATTTAGAAAAAAAGGAAGGTGGGGGAAGACATATGGCCTTAGGAGAGGTTCAGAGTCCAAAGGAAAGGGAAGAGCTGGTGAGTACATGGTCTGTTCCAAGAACCATCAATCAATTCAGGGGACAAAGTAGATTTCTCTTTATCCTGAATTTATCTGGTTTGGATGTTAGCAATATTAACTGGAGAAAGACCATTTTCTAAATTTATTTTGAGGCTGCCTGGAACTCAGTTACATCCCCAGAGAAGCAAATAAAGGTGTTTTTGTTTCCCTTTGAGTGATTTCATATTCTTAAATGACTTAATTATAAAAATAATAGCTTCTTATTAGGAAAATGAAGACAGTTACAATGCCGGAGATAACTGCTTTGCAACTTGGCACCCTTTCCAATCTTTTAATTCCTGCATCATTTTCCATGTAGCTTATGTCACTCTACATATGCAATGTAGCATCTGGCTCATTCAGCTACAATGTGATCATGTTCCAAGTGTTATTAAAGACTTCATAAAACTCTAAAGGTTACCTAATGATTCACTTCAGGAGTATACCATAATTTAATAAGCCATTTTTTGTTGGACATTTAGAATGTTTCTAGGCTTCATTTATAAATAATACTTTAATAAACATTATTGGCCATTAAGTTTTCTCTGAAGTCAGCTATTCAGATTAGCTAGATGTAGTGGCACATGCCTGTGACCACAGCTACTCAGAAGGCTGAAGTGTGAGGATTGCTTAAGCCCAGGAGGCAAGGCTGCACTGAACTGTGATCACGTCACCCTGGTCTAGGGAACAGAGTGAGACTCTGTCTTTATAAATAATACTTTAATAAACATTATTGGCCATTAAGTTTTCTCTGAAGTCAGCTATTCAGATTAGCTAGATGTAGCGGCACATGCCTGTGACCACAGCTACTCAGAAGGCTGAAGTGTGAGGATTGCTTAAGCCCAGGAGGCAAGGCTGCACTGAACTGTGATCACGTCACCCTGGTCTAGGGAACAGAGTGAGACTCTGTCTCAAAAAATAGATAAATAAATAAATGATATAAAAGGTATGCTTGGAAGTAGAAATTCCAGGACAAAGGATACAGAAATTTCTAAGGTCTTAACATATATTGCTTTAATCCTCATTTCTAATTTATAGGGCTATCAGCAGTGTATAAAACTGTCTCCCTTATAACACCTTCATAATTAATGTTTATTTTCTAATGTCAACTATATCAGTAAGAAAATGACATCTCAAATATTTACTTTTTTATTACTTGTGAGATTGAAAAGCCTTTATATACTGTTTACTACCATCTGCCTTTCCTTTTATTATGAAATGTCCACTTCCCTTTGCCCATTTATCTTCAGGGACGTATTATTTTCCTAAATGGATTACAGATACTCCATTTATTAAGTATATTAACAGTTTGCCATATTTTTCAAGTTATTTTCTCTTAACTTTGAAGTAACTAAATCTATAGCTGTTTTCCTTTTTTGTTTCATTCGTTGCTTCTAAATTTAGTCTCATCAAGACATCTGATACACATAGATTTCCTTCTAAAACTTTTAAACATTCATAAGAACTGCTCCCTCCACTAATCAGTTTCTAGCCCTGTATATGGAAAAGTTATTTCTTTTCCCACTGATGGTTGTTTTGACAACTTTAGGTAGTCATACTTCTAGGTTAAGGTAATAGCCTCTTAAAAATAACTGATTGCCCTCCCTGTATCAAAACTCTTGCTGTGTTATCTTGCAGTTACTTCCACTGAAGATGGGTGAACTGTATTTCCCCATCCCAGCTTTGGGCTCAACCCTGTGATTTGCTTTGATCAGTGGCACCGTGAACAGAAGTGATGCTGTGCTGGTCCTTAGTTACGCCTTAGAGATATTGTGTGTTTCTACTTGCCCACTTGAGTCTCTGTGGTCACAAGACAGCGACTTTCTCCTTTAGCCTGGACCCCAAAAGAAACACACATGGAACAGAGTTGTCCCGGCTGCCCCGCAGATGTATGGTTCAGTGTAAGCTGCCAACCTGGCTACTGCAGCGCAAAGCAGAGCTGCCCAACTGTGCTCACTTAGGTCAGCTGACCTCCCAGACAACTAGAAGACGTGTAAGAAATAAATTCTGATTGTTGCCTGCTGCTGAGATTCTGGGGTTATACAGCAATAGCTGATTTTTTTACACCTATCTCTACATTGAAATCTTCATGGTTTTGGCTGGTATAAATTCTGCCTTTTGGAGAAAAGGACAAATGGTAGAGTTTCTTCTGACTTCAATCCCATCTGTCGATTACCATTTTGATCCAAAGGGCAAAGATGACTAGATTGTTGTTTTTTTTTTTTCAAGTTTAACTTCATCAGGTACTCTTTGTTTTTTGAGACGGAGTCTCCCTCTGTTGCCCAGGCTGGAGTGCAGTCATGCTATCTCTGCTTACTGCAAGCTCCGCCTCCCGGGTTCATGCCATTCTCCTGCCTCAGCCTCCCAAGTAGCTGGGACTACAGGCGCCCACCACCATACCCGGCTAATTTTTTTGTATTTTCAGTAGAGATGGGGTTTCACCGTGTTCGCCAGGATGGTCTTGATCTGACCTCGTGATCCACCCGCCTTGGCCTCCCAAAGTGATGGGATTACAGGCGTGAGTCACCGTGTCCGGCCATCAGGTACTTTTATAGGCCCTATCAAATCACTAAGTGCTTCTCTTAGATTCTATTTTCTATGCCTTTTTGTATATCTTACAAAAGACTGGGGCTATATAACAATGTTTAACATCCTGATGCCATTTTAACCCAAAGACTCACTCCCAACATGTCCAACTTAAAGCAAAGGCTTTTAGAGAGTGAGATTTAGGGATTAAAGCTCATTAAAATAAACTGAGTCAGGAAAATTGACCATTACTACTTGGCTCCTAATCTCACAAAACTTAGTCATCTCTTCAATGGGCTAGGATTACAAATGGTACATATATTTTGATTAAGAAGTATTCACTTTTAAAGTTTGTTAAGAGGCCAGGCCTAAGTTGCTAGTTCACTACATATTCACATGTTCAGTTCTCTTCTTTGTAAAACATTTTCTTTATTAAGATTTTTTTCTTTTTTTTTTTTTAAGACAAGGTCTTGCTCTGTCACCCAACTGGTATGCACGGCCTAACCTCCTGGGCTCAGGTGATCCTCCTGCCTCAGCCTCCTAAGTAGCTGGGATCACATAGGCACACACCACCACACGTGGCTAATTTTTAAAAAGTTATTTGTAGAGATGTGGTCTTCCTAAGTTGCCCAGGCTGGTATCAAACTCCTAGGCTCAAGCGATCCTCCTGCCTCAGCCTTCCAAAGTGCTGGGATTACAGGCATGAGCCACTGTACGTGGCCAATGAAGACATTTTAATATGCACACCTTTGGATGCCAAGGATGTGGGGATGGATTTAAAAAAACAAAAACCTATCCTCAGAGTTGTTTAGTTTTTCCCCACCTAAAGGTGTTATAGACCATTAGGTGTCTATATTCAAGCTTACTAAGATTTTCACTAAATTGAAGAATAATTTCAAGGTCACTCAGTTTAGGATATTAAATGCCTATTTATCTGCTCAGCTCTTGCATTCAGGGAGCTGAGAGTCTATTTACCAAGGCAACTCAAGTGACAATTTCCCTTCAAGGACTATAGGCCCACTCAGGACACTAAATCATCTGGCAAACTGAAGAACAGGGAGCTTTGTAAGCTGGAAAGTAAAGGATTCTTAACAGAATAAGATATAAGCTGGCCTTAAAGGACAGGTAAGATTTGGCAGGAAGAGAGAAGAGGATATCCCAAACAAAAGAAGAAACACAGAGAAAGAAAGGGATAGGCATTATGGAAACCCACGTGGAGAGGCAGAGATTGCTAGATATGCAACAGTTACTTGGGATCAAAAAAGGAATAAGGTTAACAAACCTGCACGTTATGCACATGTACCCTAGAACTTAAAGTATAATAAAAAAAAAAAAAAAAG
>NW_012116055.1:965775-991273 GCF_000951035.1 Colobus angolensis palliatus
AAAAAAAAAAAAAAAAAAGGAATAAGGTTCCAGTGGATGAAAAAGCTCAAACATATACTTGCATTGACATATACTTGTGTTGACAAGCTCTCAAGGCAGAACTTCATGTGGGTGTGTTTTCACCCCGACTTCAAGCCAGATTCAAATGCAGGCTGCTCCCACCCAAGAAGTAAAAACAAATAAAAAAAGATTAAAAAAAAATCTACCCACTCTTCCCCCTAAAACATCTTTACTGCAAAATCCATATGAAGTTTTTCAGAAGATATCTTTTAAAGATTTTCTTCTTTAACTACATATACACATTTTAAAAAGATTCGTATTCAAAGACTTTGCACAAAGCAGAACACTCAGGTATTCGTTTTAATTGCTCACCTTCTGTTGAAATCAACCTGGATGGAATGATCTATTACAAGATCAGCAGGACAGACAGGGTTTATTTTCTCTGGATCTCCTCCTAACTTTTTCACAGCATCACGCATTGCAGCAAAGTCAACCACGGCGGGCACACCCCTAAGAGAAGAAAGAGAATAATGCAGAAAATAAGCCTTAAATGTGTGTAACTGGATTTTTCACCTTTTGCCTCCATTGATAATATTGACAAGGCCTTCCCTCATCAGAGGAGCTAACAATGGATGAGACTTAGAAAAGTGAAAGTTTCTAAGCATATTTCCTCAGGCAGAAATCACATAGATCGTAAGTACCATGACTGGGTGGTCTCTCTATGTACAATGTTATCACTGTATTAAATGTAATAACAGCTATGGTCTAAATAGAGCAACGATGGGAAAGCTGGCACTTAACAACTCTGGAACTCTTACTGCTATGAGTGCTTCCCATTTACATAGTGGCTAGACAAAGACCTGGAGAAGACATTCAGATCATACCTTCAACTTTGACCAGATTTCAAGGAATGGATATAATTCAGAAAAGTTGGCTGTGAATCAAATTCATGTTAAATGAATCTTTCTCTCTTTTTTGCTTAAAAGTATAATGCTTTGGTGCTCTTCCTCTAGAAAAATGAAATTGGGTCTCTAGAAGCAATAAAACAACATCACTTAAAAATGGAAATATAGTATCTCAACAAAGATGCTGCAATGGGGAGCAAGGATACCTAAAAATAGCAGGATGAGAACTCAGGCTTACTAGTTATGGTCAAGATTTGTGATGTGAGCTACAACATCTCCCCTTGGCAGACAGCACATCAGTGTTTCAAGTACAAGTGTCTGACACCTGGTTTCCTGGGCAATACAATGCGGGAGAGAAAAGATTCCAAGATGGCTCTATTCCATGCTATTTCTTTCTTTCTTTTTTTTTTTTCTGAGACGGAGTCTCACTCTGTCGCCCAGGCTGGAGTGCAGTGGTGCGATCTCGGCTCACTGCAAGCTCCGCCTCCCGGGTTCACGCCATTCTCCTGCCTCAGCCTCCCGAGTAGCTGGGACTACAGGCGCCCGCCACCACGTCCGGCTATTTTTTTTTGTATTTTTAGTAGCGATGGGGTTTCACTGTGTTAGGCAGGATGGTCTCGATCTCCTGACCTTGTGATCCACCCGCCTCAGCCTCCCAAAGTGCTGGGATTACAGGCATGAGCTACCACGCCCGGCCCTCCATGCTATTTCTTTGACCTTTCTCTAGAATACTCAGGACTAGGATCTTTAAGAGCAAGGATAATGACTCTTGCCATTAGAAAAGGTGGGGTGTCTCAGTTTGTCTGAGACAATCCTGGTTTCCTCTTGCTGCTGGGGGCAATGACCCCCCCCTTAGCTTTCAAAAGTGTCTGGATATGGGTATATGGGTAATAAATTATATAAGTCATTGCACAGTGTTTTCGTTTGTTTAAAAGAAAACTTTTTTGAAAGGCTAATGAGCGAGGCAGAGAAGAGGAGAGTGAAGTGACATTAGGCTCACGTAAAGTCCTGCAGGATGACACGAGCAGGCTTAAATGGCACTTCTATGTTCTCATGCTGCATGACATTCCAGTGTAGAATATTTTCAATATCATGCTTCTTCACCAAAAACTCATCACAATTCCGAATGGCTGCTTCCAGAAGAACTCTGATGGAAAATGGTAAGCGCCCTAAGAGTTAAGGAGAAAGCATGACAAAATAAACAAAACCCGTGAGACAACTTAAGAGCGCTCTTTAAGACTGATCTCTATATAAAGTTGATACGAGGCATCAGACTATTCTTCCACAAGTAAAGAGGGTAAAGTGACCAACAGTTTAAAATACATGGATATTTAATGGGTTGAAGAGATATTCACGGCTGGGCATGGTGGCTCATGCCTGTAATCCCAGCACTGTGGGAGGCTGAGGTGGGCAGATCACAAAGTCAAGAGATCAAGACCATCCTGGCCAACATGGTGAAACTCCATCTCTACTGAAAGTACAAAACTTAGCTGGGCACAGTGGCGTGTGCCTGTAGTCCCGGCTACTGGGAAGGCTGAGGCAAGAGAATTGCTTGAACCCAGGAGGCAGAGGTTGCAGTGAGCCGAGATCCACGCCACTGCACTCCAGCCTGGTGACAGAGCGAGACTCTGTTTCAAAAAAAAAAAGAGATATTCAGTGGTAGAAAACACCACAGACAAGGCCAAAATAAAACATTATTCTTTGGTATTAAATCGTTGTCTTATCTTGGATTCCAACAACAGAAAGTTTCCCTTAAGTCATCCCATCTCACCATCAGTCTAGATTTTTATTGTATTACATATTTTGTTTGTTTTTGAGATAGGGTCTCACTCTATCACCCAGACTGGAGTGTAGTGGTGTGATTACAGTTCACTGCAGCCTCAAACTCCCTGGCTCAAGTGATTCTCCCACCTCAGCCTCCTAAATACCTGGGACCATAGGTAAGCACCACCACACCCAGCTAAATTTTTTTGTATTTTTTATGGAGACAGGGTTTCACTATGTTGCCCAGGCTAGTCTTGAGCTCCTGGACTCAAGGGATTGCCTGCTTTGGCCTCCTGAAGTGCAGGGATTACAGGCATAAGCCACCACACCCAGCCTATGTTAAATGTTAACAAGTAATGTATATTTATACATGTACATATACACAGAGTAATAATTCTTATGAAAACTAATGCTCAAGAAATGAGAAAATAACCCCTTTACAATTGTTGTATTTAAGACCAAAGTATATGCACATACATCTTTCAAAGGAAACAAAACCCTAAACCCTATGCAGCATAGCCAGTGGTAACTGGAGTTCCTAAAATAAAACAATATTAATTCATGAGAAAAATGGTTTTGTTTACTTATAAAAGTTCCATTTTGATATGTGAAAATTACTAAGCAATACTATCTGGAAATGTTTTCTGGAAAAGACAGTGCAAAGGCAGAAAAAGGACAGAATTTGGAAGAAAAAAGACTGTGTTCTTGTCCTGCTTGTCTACAACCCACATACTTGTGATCTGAACATGTGTCATTGATTCTTGGGCCTTAGCTTCCTCAGGACCTCTTATATTTTATAAACATGACCCCAAAGGGTTGTTATTCAGATTAAACAATATGATACAAATGTATACTCTATAAAGTGTTATATAAATGTTAAAGGTATGTAATCATTATTACCTACTTAAATTTGACTAATGTAGAAAAGGCATGTGTGTGCTTGTGCACTTAACCCAAGAGCATTCAACCATTCTCTGCTATTCCCTCTTCAAACTCTCCTGAAGTATAATTAATTACATAGCCTAATCATTGTGCAAATGAGATTCCAATTGCTATCATAGCCATGTACCTACCATATCTTGGATCCTCCAATTTATTCAAATTGAAGAATTTCTTTCCTGGTTGTACAGGATCCAGAGGCTCAGCAAGGTGTGCAAATGGGTTGCTCATGATGACTGATGGCCACGTATTCCTGAAAAGAAAAGAGAACATTTAAACTCTTCTTTTGAAGCTGGACCTCATTTATACTGACAAGCATTTACCTTTTTCAACAATTTCAGTACACGTTCACTTAAAGAAATCATTTATTACCTTTTTGAAGTAGGAGGATAGTGGAAGGTAAATGAATACAAGAATGATATTCTTAGCAAGTAAAATGGGCTTGTGTAAAGTTACTGTGAAAGCTAGCCTTCACCTCTCAAGACATCATAAAAACCCAAACTTCTTTTGTCTTATTTCTACAACTTTCCAACATTCTTCCACTGGCAGGAAAAAGTGAAATGAAGGACACATCTCATGGTCAATCTTGAATATATGAACAGACCTCTAAGGTGGTCTCATGTCCTGCATGGCAAGAGGTTACAAGCCCATAGCAGGTGACATTATGCAATTGTATAAAACTTGAACTTTGGAAGTGGGGAGTTAAGAGCAGTTGTTTTCTGGTACTGTCCTGTGAATTTCCTGTTGTAACAATCTCTGCAGCATTTTGAATATAATTGAATGTCATAGTTAGAAGTCTTCCCAACTCATTTTTGCAGATGGTGGCAATGATGTATTGACATCGGGGAATGTTTAAAGCAAGGGTCCCCAAGTCCCAGGCGGCAGACCAGTATCAGTCCGTGACCTGTTAGGTGCCAGGCCATATAGTAGGAGGTGAGCAGCGGGCAGGTGATGTAGCATTAAGGCCTGAGCTCACCTCCCATCAGATCATAGGTGAGCCTGATCATAGGTGAGCCTGAGCTCACCTCCCATAGATTCTCATCGGAGCGCGAACCCTATTGTGAACTGCGCATGCGGATCTAACTAATGCCCAACAATCTGAGGTGAGGTGGAACAGAACAGTTTCATCCCGAAACCATCCCCTACCCACAATCCATGGAAAACTTGTCTTCTATGAAACCGGTTCCTGGTGCCAAAAGGTTGGGGACTGCTGGTGCCACTCGTGTCCGTGTGAAGAGACCACCAAACAGGCTTTGTGCGAGCAACAGGGCTGTTTATTTCACCTGGGTGCAGGGGGGCTGAGTCCGAAAAGAGAGTCAGCATACATCCAGATGTGTATGTGCAGGTAACAGGGGATATGATGGCTTAGCTTTGGCTCAGAGGCCTGACAGTTGGTTTAAAGTACACTAAGATGGCATAAAGGCCCCAACTCCCCAGATGGGTTTGGAGGGGGACTCTCTACCCCAGCTCTGGGCAGAAGTTCTCATGTATCTTTTTATAAACAAGGGAAGATGCCATTCTTTTCACCATATGGAAAAATGGCTATTTCAAATCATTTAACTATCCATCTTAGAGCAAAACACACTGGGGCGGGAGTCAGAATGCTTGCTTTCTGGTCCTACCTCTTGGGCAAAAAATTCTTGTATCAATAGATTCCTCAACATTCTTAATTTTAGGATACATTAGAATAGCTAACATTTCTCTGTTTAATCCCAGGGTTTTTATAAGTAAATATTTAAATATTCAACATGTTTATGAAATGACTGATATAAAATAATATATAACTGTAAAATTAAAAAAAAAAAAACCCACCATGGATAAAGGAAAGGACTGAGGGGATAAAAGGTTGGAAGTGTGCTCTGTCTCTATAGACAGGCCCCTATCCTCACAGGACACAAAAGGGACTGGGCTTCTTTTAAGAGGCCTGGGACCTAGAAATCAGGATTGGGAGGAAAGCTTAGTTTTTACTATGTTTCCTTTAGTATTCTTTGCATTTTTAACTATGTACACAGTCAACTTTAAAAAAAATAGCTAAAAATTTAAAAGAAATAGACATTTGCACATCTCCTTTGGCCAAAGTCTGGTAGGTAGTAGGTAGTTCTGGGGAGAAGCAGTTGATTGAGAAGCAGCCTGTGTCTTCCTGGATTGCTAGTGCAGGAGGTGAGAGGACATGCCACAGGTAACGGTAATGGGCGCAAGACACTGAAGAGGAGACAGCCAGGCTGTTTGCCCAGCACCTCCTTCCTGGGAACTGCTTCTCCCACCTAGTCTCACATGCTGTATGCAGCAGCTGCCATTTGGTGGGAGAGAGGAAAGGTGTCTGACCCAATCTGGCCCAATCAACTTCCTTCTCTGGGCGTTCTGGAACTGAAACTAAAGAATGGGCAGCAAAGGCTACTGGAATACACTGTAACTGTGTTTATAAAAGTATGTACCTTAGGCCATCTGCATTAGAATTATCCAGGAATCTTTCTTGTTAAAAATATAGATTCTTGAGTATCCCCTCCCCACCCACTGAACCTGTTCAAGCGTCTAGGTGATTCCAACACACGTTCAGCTTGAGAATCATTGGTTGGCACCGTGGAGTGTTACTAGGTGAGGCACTTAACACTTAATTCAAGAAGCAGAGAGGCAGCACAGAAGATACCAAAAAAGGGAGGGCACATTCTAAAACAGGAGTCACAATCAAAATGCCTCCAGGGCTCAGGAAGAGACCTGTGCACGTGAGGCAGGCTGCACAGGGACTAAAGAGCCAGGGTGATCTGTGCCCATCTAAGGGGGCAGAGGCCACCTGGCTCCAGCCGAGAGGGTATGAAGGAATGCTTGCCCAGTTTTGAGAGATCATCTAATTTTCCAAGTCAGACTGGTAATCTAGATTTTTATATGAACTCTTGACTTATAAAAGTTGGCAACTAATTTTTTCTAAACTGTGTGGGTCTGTGGCATGATGGCAAAACCAAACACACCTGTGGGCCCTGTTCTACCAGCGGTGACAGGTAAGCAGGCGAGCAAGTGCATGGCAGAAACTGAAATGGAAAAAAGGGGTGGATGGATTAAAAGCTGAAGAGGCAAAATTTAGAGAAAATGGCTGCTGGGTGAATGGGAGAAAACCTACGCGGAGAAGAAATAAGGCTGAATTCCAGGCATGGAGGATTGACGGCTTATTAGGACTGTTTTGGGAGGGAAGATGGTGGCTTTAGTTTTTGAAGTGAGAGTGCATGTAAGATAAAGTGCCACACAAATTCAAGAGATTTGTGACTAATTCTCACTCAACGAGCAGCCAGTCAGGAGGGGGGAAAGCCCTGTAAACAAGAAACCTGCTAGCCTGTCCACAGAAGGAGAAGTCTACAAATCTGTGGGCTCAGAAAATGAAACTAGTAATTCCACTGGTTGAAATTCTGAATATATTTAAAAAGGCAACAGTGCTACTCTACCTTTCATTTGTCACCCATGCTATACTCCCCAGACTTACCTTTTCCATCCTCAAACAGTAGCAACGGCAACAATAAAACTGCTATTTTCCTGCCTGGAAAAACAGAAGACTATCTCCACAGAAGCCAGAGTCTCTGCAGGCAGGGGAAGCTGTGGGAAACGCACACGGGACTGAGCAAGATGGGTCAATCACCTCTTTAAATGGCCTTAAGTGTCTGAATCATCCTATCTCTGTGTCGAGTCCTAAAGGAGCCAGATGTCCCAAGTCTGCCAAAATTTTTGGCAGTTGTTTATTTGTACCCATATTTGCCATTATGCAGTGGGGACCAAACGTGTCAACTTACTTCCCTGTAGCTACAAATGTCTGGGCCATAACACAAGAAGCCTCACATGATTCCTGCTACTCCCACCACCCTACAAAGTCAGCTGGTATTTTACGATGGATATAGTGACCAATATGTTGGCTCTTGGAGAAAATGGCTTGTTTTAAAGTGTACTACCATCTGCCTCCCTTTATCCTTGGAAGCTAGATAACTGTCTAGTTTCACTATATTAAGGAAGTAAATTCTATCTGCGGAAGGGAAGAGAAGAACCAGTTAGTTATACCAGCACATGCCAAGTGCTTTACACCGTCTTCTCTACCTGGCAACATCTCCATAAATGAAATCATATCATTATTCCCATTTTACAGATGAGGATACTGCAGCTCAGAGGGATGAAAAACCTTGCCGAACAGCATACACCAAGTAAGAGGCAGAGCTAGGTTTCAAACCCTGGCTCTTTCTGCCACCCTACACCACCTCGCTACATGCAGCCACCCTGCTCTGACGATGCCGCTGTTGGAGGTCACCCGCCAGCCCCTAAAGCTGGGAAAGTCATGGCAATCCTTGCACAAGAGACTCAGTTTCGAATGCTGCAGTTGCCTTTACTTCTTTCCAGGGGGCCCCCTTGCAATCAGGTCTGAGCCAGGCACTGTCACCTGTCTCCTGCCACTTTGTGCTGAGCCACAGGTCAGTAGAAAGTAACAGCAGCTCCATTTGGGCAACCAAAGACTAACTTTGTTTGGAAAACAGGCCCTCCATACAAGCCTAGAGGACTCTGGAATTTGGAGCCACTTTAAGGTTCCACCCATACTATCACTCGTCTCAAATCTCCGGGTTTAGTAACTCCAAGAGAAAGCCAAAAACAATCATGTTTCAAAGAGGTGTGAGAAGAAAGATCTTTGGCTGGGTAATGGGTCTAGATCCAGAGAAGAATCCAGGCGTCATGCCTCCTATGCCTGCCTTTCCCTGGCCAGACACTCATCCCATCCCTAACCCTTGAGTATTATCACTGATCCTTCAGGCTCCAAAAATAACCCCAACATCTGGGGTTTCATCTAGGAACCCCACCATTGGCCAGGAAGCCCTCCCTATGTCCCACATCCACATAAAGCACAGGTCCCACTGTTTCAATTCCTTTCTTATCTCCCACTCTCTCCTCCTGCTGCTTTGTTCTTGGCTCTTTTCTGTTTTATCTGATCTTCATTCAACAATAAAGGATAAGAATGAACAAACAAAGACAGTTAATGTGGATTTTTTTGGAGGTGGCGGAGTATCTAGATATATACAGTGTTTTTCTTTTTCGAAAGAGGGAAGAGTTAGCATATATCACACCATTTGGGGTTGCTGCTTTCTTTGTTCTATAGAATGAGATGATACTGCATGGTGGCAAGAAGAAAAAAGAAAAAAAAAGGAAGGAAGGAATGGGAAATAGTATCTTTTAAGGTACAAGGTGGAAGCAATTATTCAGAACTTCTCCCTCCGGGATGCTTGTCAGAATGCTGAGGTTGGCTGAACACTTGTCCCTGGCCACCGAATCAAGTAAGACAGATGAACAGTTCTTATACAAAAGGAATAAAAATGGAGCTACTGTATCTGAAACCCTTGACTGCATGTAGTTCACATTCTGAAAGTCAAGATAATTATTTGGTAGAGAAACAGTGTCTTTCAAAGCTAACCCATCCTGAAATACTAGCTGGGTGACTTGTACAGGGTCATGATTAGCACAGGTACACTCTATGCATGCAAGAGTAGGGGTAGGCGTGGACAGTCTGAACACCAGATTTTTAAAGTAGGTCACTAAAAAATAACAAATATTAGGCAAAGGCAGGCAGAACTAGGGTAAGACATTTAATAAATAAGTCATGCTCCCAGTAAAAGGGTGGGAGGAGTGAAGAGCTGGGGTTCTTCCCCAACCACAGTCTTGCTACCAACTGACCTCTGGCTCAATTGAGGACACTTGCAGGTGACTTGGTGTGGCGCCTTTTGTGCATACATGGCATGGCACTAAGGCATGGCACCAACCTGTCACCATTCCCTAGGGACACCTTAACCTTAGGTGCTAAAGAGGTAATGAGACAGAGAATGTTGAGTTTTTGGTAAAGAACCTTAGCAATCATATAGCATTCCCCCGAGGAAGACAGAGAGGCCCTGAAAAGCAACTGACTGCCTAGGGTCACAGGACTCATTAGTGGGAAAACCAGGGGAAAAAAAAAAAATACAACTGAGTTTCCCTCCAATAAAATGCAAATTTCCCTCAGGGGAAAAAAAAAAGCTTAAAATCTTTCATAGGTAGAGTTGAAGAAAGTACTACTTAGGTGTATCACAGTCTTTTGGTGCTTCTGTGATGTTAGTTCTATCATCACTCACTAAAAATTTCCACGTGTTTCAGAATTGCAGAGAACTGACAGCTAAACTTTGGAAAAACAACTTAAGTTTAGGTTTTTGATGATCTGCCCTGGGTGCCAGTTTTTTCCAAAAGACACAGTAAGGGCAAATCAATTTTACTGACACAATATCGAATATACAATCCCTTACTCAGATTCAAGATAAAAAACGTTAGTAAAGGTTTACATTAAAGGATATGAGAATTTTAAAGTTGCAAAATAATATATATATGTATATACTAGGATCTGATTTAAGTGGAAAAAAAAAATTCAAGACCATTAGTGTATAGTCATTCATACACACCATTGCATATGCAAATGTGCAAAAAAGAAAGGCATAAAGTTAACATGGATTACAAATAGAATAACACATTGTATACAAGGGAGACTTTAGCTTTCTATGTTTTATACCCCTGTATTATTCAAATTGTATTTTTGATAAGCATGCATTCATTTACTACTTCTTAAAACACCGGAGCAGTCATTTAAACTTTGTACATAAACACCTATATTAGCATCTCTATAAAATGAGAACTTGACTTCAGCAATAACCTTTGAAAGAAAGATAGAATTGTTCATAAAGTTCCTGGAACTACAAATGCAGGTCTTTCTTTAATAATGACTGGTGAAGATGTATTTAAATTTATGACTATAACTCCAGATAAAGTCCACTTTGCTCCCCTCAGTATGTTCTTTGATATCCACCAACAGAAAGAGCTGTGAAGAGAATCCCTGAATGGCTCAAATTTAGCCTTAGATGAACAGTGCCACACCTCATTGGAGTCAAACAGGCTAATCCAAGTGGGGCCCTCCCTTCCCACCCCATCCCCAGCTCCCTTTCCAATCTCAGCAGGATACCAAATTGGTTACTGAACCACATCTTCTTGGGTAGTGACAACTTTAAAAAATATTACACTAAGAAATAGATACGGCCGGCACAGTGGCTCACGCCTGTAATCCCAGCACTTTAGGAGGTCGAGATGGGTGGATCACCTCAGGTCAGGAGTTCGAGACCAGCCTGGTCAATGTGGTGAAACTCTCTCTCTACTAAAAGTACAAAAATTAGCCGGGTATGGTAGCATACACCTGTAGTCCCAGCTACTCGGGAGGCTGAGGCAGAAGATTTATTCAAACCCGGCAGGCGGAGGTTGCAGTCAGCCAAGATCACACCATTGCACTCCAGCCTGGGTGACAGAGCGAGACTCCATCTCAAGAAAAAAAAAGAAAAAGAAAGAAAGAAAAAAAGAAATTGATGCTCACTGTAGAAACAACAGAAAATGCAGGTGAGCAAAAAGAACAAAATAAAATCCTCTGTAATATCATGATTTAGAGTTTCATTTACCATAACTTTTAAATGCATTTGAATTTTTCAAAAAAAAATGGACTAGACCTCACATTGTTTTGCAAATAGCTTTTTTTCCACTCAACAATAAACCTCAAATATCTTAATAGGACAATTGTGTGATTCTTACAGCACTTTTAATTATACCATAAGCATCTATCCTTCAGATATATAACAATTTCCCTATTATTAAAATACTTAGGTTGTTTCCAACTACTAGCATTCAAACAATGATGCCTTGTATACTCATATCGTTAGTAGGTCCTTAAATCATTTATTTTAAACAAATTTCTAGCTTTCAGTTCCTAGAAGAGAGCTGAGTGAAAGAATCTGCACATCACCGGGATGCCTGGAAAAGGCTGTACCAATTTTACGACCCTTCTCTGAGGCAGTGAGCGGAGGTACTCAAACCAGGCAACCAAATTCATATTTACCGTTTGCTAAGTTGAGACATTAAAAAGCCAATCTTGGTATTTCTTTAATAGTTAGTTAAATTGAGTAATTTTCCATCTGTCTGTTAGACATCTAAATTTCTTCTTTTGTAAACCGCCTGTCTGCCAGACAGGTCAAACTGAGTAACACTAAGACGACCTCTGCTGATCAAATGTTCTCATCTCCAAGGGGACTTAACTGAGCTATTAATGTGGATGCCTCAGCTCTGTAACTCTGGAGAGACCGAAACTGTCTTTGGCCTCCACTTGGTCTTGAGATATGGTCTACATTTCCCTTTATGTGAATGACAAACAGCCCTAAAATCTGTCAACAATTTGACCCCATGCTTGGGTGCACTGTGAGCCTAGTGAATTATAGCAAGGAAAGGGGATGATTATCTTAAATCATGGACAAAATCCTATTTGGGGCAGTACATTCTGCTTATGAGTAACTCTACATTAAAATTTAAATATTAGGTTGGCAGCTATTTTCTTTCAGCATTTAGAAATATCAATCTGGGTTGACACAGTGGCTCATGCCTATAATCCTAGCAATTTGGGAGGCCAACGTGGGTGGACTGCTTGAGCCCAGGAGTTTGAGACCAGCCTGGGCAACATAGCAAGACCATGTCTCTACAAAAAAGTGAAAAAACTAGCCAGTCATGGTGTCTCACACCTGTAGTCCCAGCTACTCGGGAGGCTGAGGTGGGAGGACCGCTGGAGCCTGGAAGATTGAGGCTGCAGTGAGCTGTGATTGTGCCACTGCATTCCAGTCTGGGTAACGGAGCAAGACTCTGTCAAAAAAGAAAAAAGAAAAGAAAAGAAAAGAAAAGGAAGAAAAGAAAACAGAAAAAAAAGAAATTCCGAACCCTGGCAGCAATCCTTGCAAACAGGTTTTGTGAGGGAGACTGCACATGGCATATGGATGGATGCTAAACCATCACTCTTGCTAGAAAACCATGTCAGACCATACACCCACCCAGCTGACAGGGAGTGATTCAACAGTAGCATTCAAGAGGAGTGCTATGTGATGATGTTTATCTATCATAGCCAGATTTGTAGAGATGTTTGAAACAGTCGACTTACTTTAAGCTAAATGCCAAGGATCAGAAAAAATAAGATTCTCCTTTTAGGGTCGCCATCCCATCTTTGGAATATATAAGTCTATGAATTTGCTACTTGTGTTATCAAAGTTTAATTTTCCTAAGATAATTAAATATCATACTTAATTACCTTATGATATAGACAGAGGCACAGATATTAATGGGCCCTATAAGCAAGCACAGGATTTCCACACAGCAGTAGGAGGAGCACAGGAGACAAATAAACCCAGGCAGCAGAACTGTCAGTAGTGGGCTGGAGAGGATGAGGGTTTGGTTTTTTTTGTTTGTTTGTTTGTTTTGAGGGTACATATCAGTTTCCAGGGGAGCTTGTATAGTTTGAAAGAGCCTTCAGACAATCAACTGAGAATCATCTCTCTAAATCTAATCATCTAGTCTAAAGTACTGGCAGCACATCCCCCGATCCTTTTTTTGGGCTATCTAAAGACACATAAGAGTGGATTTAAAAAAATCTACGCAAACAAGAGAAAAAGATTTCTCCTGTATTTTATGTGGTTTGCCCATCTGTTTTCCTCTCTTCCCACACCTTCTGAAATCTACCTGTCTTGAAATACCATGGCTTCCAACTCTAAAGTCAAAAAGTCAAAGTACTATCACTGCATCTCTAAGGTTCACTGCAGTTCATTAAAAAGGTTAGCTATATTTCATTTCTGTTTAAACAGAAATTGGCCCCACTCCCAAACTAACTTTTGTGTATCTAAACATCATGCTACTTATAAACAATATTTTTGTCAAAAGTAAAATTCCAAGGATATCTATGTGAATATAAACAACACTGAGCTCAAAATCATCATGGCCAGCAATATCACCAAGGCTTGTCAACTGGGTTCTTTCATACGAGGTGAGCTAGAAATATTAATTCTTTGTTTTATTTAATGTGGATGCATCTGGGAAACTGCACTAAGTATCTCTGAATTTTCTAAGAAACCAGGTCATCTCTTCAATTATTTTAGCTGGTCATAAAACAAAAACCTCTTAAATGTGATACTTGTAACTAGAAAAACTTTGAAGGAGAAGTCATATGAGCAATTATCTATTTTTTGGAGAGAAACTGGGGGGGAAAGAGTGGTGCAGAAAGAATGGATTTAACAATATAACCACATATGTCAACATGTTTTTCTTGAGCACTAAGTATGTGCGAGGCGCACCATATGCTACAGAGAGGAACAAAATTCTGCCTCTCTATCAGAAAGCTTTGCCATCTCAGAGCAGCTTGTCTCTTCTTGCTCAAATTTTAAGTTAGTGGTCTATTTTCATTCAGTCTTGTCTCATCCTGGATAACTAACCAGAATGTGCTATATACATGTCAAGATTAAAAAAAAAAAAAAAAACTTAAATGGTCTTTAAATGATGGGTTTTATTTTGAATTAGCCATAAAACTTTTCTGTGCCTCAGTTTCCCAATCTATAAATAAGGTTGGTTAATGATCTAAAACGTCCATTCTAAGTGAAAAAAATTCAATGATTCATTCATTCACATTTATGTTAACTGTCTTTTATGTGCCAGAAACTGTTTTAGGTCCTGGGGATACATCAGGGAACAACAGAGACAGAGTCCCTGCCCTCATAGCACTTCCGTTTTAATGGAAGGAGACAGACTAAATAAATAAATAAATAAATAAATATACAAACAGAATGTCAGATGGTGACCCATTCTATGGATAAAACAGGGCAAGCGCAGTAGAAAGTACAGGGGCTGTGGGGAGTGTCAGTGATCAAAGAAGGCCTCACTGATGTTCAGCCACTGTGCCATCCAGGGAGGGGTAAGCTCATGTGAAAGGTCCTGAGGTGGGGGCGTGCCTGGTGGGTCTAAGGAAGGCCAAGGAGACCAGGGTGAGTGAAGGCAAATAAGGGGAAGACAGAAAAGGCAAAAGGTAGCAGGGGCCAGACCACATGAGGCTCTTCAGCCAATTCTGATGTTGGGAATCTACACTTTAAGCCAGGTGTACAGCTAGATGTTTGTAGTGTATCAAAGTCCCTACTGTGAGGACTTTGATAAAGACTAACTACAAAGTCCTAACTGTATATCTGGTTTGGACTGTAGATTTCCAACATTAAAAATTCATTAAAGTTTGATATGAAATTAACTCATATATGAACATACTAGATTGCACTTAAAAAGTAGTTACTTCCTCAAGTCTAACCCTGTTTCCCTGAATTTCATTATTAAGTAACACTGGAAATTCTCAGGATGTATCACAAAAATGATCATGACTCACTTGGCAGATGTGCACAGCCACTGCCAAAAACAACAGGACTTGGGGAACCAGGGCCATGCTATAACAATGCCTGACCAGGCAGCCCCTGCCTCTTGAGGGCTCCCCCAGTTCTGGGCTCACTGACCAAGAGGGGGCAGAGCATCACATGCAACTCTTAAAGAGAAAGACTTAACACATCCTGTTAGCTCGTTTTAAATTAGTTGCAGCAGCACAAACTCAATGGAAATATTCACTTTTACTTTTCAGTGTCACTGTGGGCCAATATAAGCAGAGTTTCATAAAAAGTCTTGGTGAACTTCGACATTTATAAATTCCAGAGACAGGCTGAGAAAGAAAGTCACCAAGGGGTCATGAAACATTTGGCAAGAAAGTAAAGGAAGAAGCGGGGACATTGTCCTGAGAACCCGGCATCTGACCCGGCCCTGAGCCTGACCTCATCCTCTCCTCCTTGAGGTCTTCCTCAGCCCCTTCTCAGAATGTGGGCCCCCTACCCTGCAGCTCCCCATGGTCACCAGTGGGGTGTAGTACATGACACCTGCAGAGACCCCAACTAAGCCCTACTGCATCTAAGTTTTTTGGTTTTTTGGTTTGTTTTTTTGAGACAGGGTCTCACTCTCACCCAGGCTGGAGTGCAGTGGCACAATCTTGGCTCACTGCAACCTCTGCCTCCCAGGTTCATGTGATTCTCTGGCCTCAGCCTCTGGAGTTGCTGGGATTACAGGTGCCCACTGCCACGCCTAGCTAATTTTTGTATTTTTAGTAGAGACGGGGTTTCACCATGTTGGCCAGCTGGTCTCAAACTCCTGACCTCAAGCGATCCCTCCATCTCGGCCACCCAAAGTGCTGGGGTTATAGGTATGAGCCACCGCACGCAGCCTGCATTTATGTTTTAAGAGGAGGAGAAGTAGTGGGTGGAGACAGCTGTACTTTCAAAAAAAAGTATTACAAAACAGGTCCAGTTGAGATCCAATCTTTAAGAAAGCTGCATGATTTCCTCAGGCTCCTGAACTCATTTCACAGATTGTGGCAATGAACTTTTCTAACTCGAACTTTAGGAATTAGGAATTAGAAAAAAAGGACGTCACCACAAGAGACTGGGTGTCTGGCTGCCAGAGGTCTTATAGGGCTATCTTTACCTCTGTGAATTCACCAAGTGTCTGAGGCCAACTATCCCCACCCCCTCACCAATCTGGTCTCCTCAGGGCTGACTGAACTCAGGGATTACGACTCATACTAACAAAATTCTCAGAGCTCAATATGTAAACCCATATATTTACCGATTTTACTTAAGAAAGGCAACTGTCAGGAGGACCTGAGGCTCCTATTTCTGACCAGCACATTCCTTCCCCGCAGCAGGACAGAAGGACGTTAGGAGCTGCAAATCTGAAGCCAGATGCAGGCGTGCTGAGAGAGGGAACTGGAACACAAACCCAAGTCCATCAGACTGCAGAGCCCAACTCTGAAGCAGCTGCTTCCATCCCAGTGACTCCCACAATGGCATGGCTGCTCTATTTCATTGGGTTGAAGGAGTGAAAAATACTAAAGCAGCATTAGACCTTGATACTTCTGAGACCTGGGCCTTTCTACGTTGTCTGTGGGAAGGGACTAGTGTGGATTCATACATACACATGACATTTACAGATCTGGAATGAAGGGATAAAGTCCCCATCCTCCTTCAGATGCTCAGACTGAGAACAGAGACTGTGCAGGACAAATCAGAACATCACGCAGCCCATGCTACAGGTGTGATGGATGAGGGCAGATAAAGAACCGTCAGGGGAAAGCACCTAATCCAACATCAGAGCATTGGAGGGGGAGAGAAAGGCCTCTAGGGAGAGAGGTGACACCATGCATAAACCTCCCAGAATTACACAGAGGTAGGGAGTCACTGAAAGAGGAAGCTGGCAGATGAAACAATACATTAAAGGCAAAAAAGTGTGACACTGCGGGAGTCATACAGTTATTGCACATGGATAAGGTACAAGGTACATGTTGGGGAGAGCTAAGAAACAAGGGATGGAGAAAGGTCCAGGTTGCTGCAAGGTTTTAATTTTTACCAAAGGTAAGAAGGCACCATTAAAGGATTCTGAGCTGCAATCTTTAAGACCAGATTTGATTTTCAGAGATCATTCTGGTAGGGGTGTAGACTGACTCAGGGAAAGGATGCCAGACTGGTGTCAGGGAGGCAGGTTACAGTGCTATTACAGTCATCAAGACAAGGCAATGAGGAGGTACAGGAGGGAACAAATCCAGTGAGAGTTATGAAAGCAGGACAGGATGGGGTAGGTGAGGAAAAAAGAGAGGTCTCGAATAGCTTCTATGTTTCTCATTTGGGCAAACTGGCAAAGCCAATGAACAAGATGGGAACTGGGATGTTGGTTTTAGACATGGTGGATCTGGGATAAGATGTCCAGTGGGGGCCGGGCGCGGTGGCTCAAGCCTGTAATCCCAGCACTTTGGGAGGCCGAGACGGGCGGATCACAAGGTCAGGAGATCGAGATCATCCTGGCTAACCCGGTGAAACCCCGTCTCTACTAAAAAATACAAAAAACTAGCCGGGCGAGGTGGCGGCCGCCTATAGTCCCAGCTACTCGGGAGGCTGAGGCAGGAGAATGGCGTGAACCCAAAAGGCGGAGCTTGCAGTGAGCTGAGATCCGACCACTGCACTCCAGTTTGGGCGACAGAGTGAGACTCCATCTCAAAAAAAAAAAAAAAAAAAAAAAGATGTCCAGTGGGCAGGCATATATGGGCCTGGAACTTAGCAGGTTGGACTGGGACAGAAGCTGGGAAGAACAGCAGCAATGTTCAGGCATTATCCCATGCGTGCCAGGTCATTTTAGAAGCTCAGCAGCCTGGAGACACGTGATGAGTACCTGTAGGGTGCCACGCATCTAATCCAATTCCTCTAATGCAGACCCTTGGCAACTCTGTAACAAGGGCATCACCATCCCATTTTACATGAGAGAAGACAGGATCTGAGGGGTTAAGTATCTTGCCATGGTCTCATGGCTGGTAAGTGACCAAACTGGGAGTCAAACTCAGGCTCCTGATGTCAGAACCAACTCTCTTGCAACATGCTCCGCCCAACAGGCTGCACAAGTGATATCATTTTACAATCATTTAACATATTGAGATCCAAAAAAGCAAATGCATTTAAAAAAAAAAATCTAATTTTAAAACAATCTCCAAGCTCTAAAGCACATATATGGGGACGAGATGGTAAACCTCATGTTCCCTAAAACATCCTTGATTGTGGCAAAATTTGTATGATAGATAACTTTTAAAGAAAGGGTTGATGTAAATAATACAGGCATTATCCGCACTTTGGAAGAGACTGATTTCTTATCTAAGAAAATAAGGGTTTATGAAACATAACATCCTTAAAAACAATCCTGAGGCTAGTTTTGATTCTGCCATTAATACAAAATTGTACCTTTCAAATGTCTGCCCAGCATAGCTCTTGTACATAGCAGATTCTTGGCAATGGCTTATATATCTTATCTGTTCTAAACCAAAAATTCAAACCTGGTGATCATGTAGGAGGATACTTTCCTAGACTGACACCTCTTCTTTATGAACTATGCCACAAATTGCAACTTGCTTTGTAATTCCACAATAGCAGTTATAGAAAGGATGATGAGGATGTTGAATAATTAAGTGCTCCATACATGTCTATTTCGTGAGCAGTGGCCCAGGCAAATTATGCTATCCCAAGATGGGCTTGCCCAGGATTCTCCTTAGATCAAGACAAGAGAATGAGAGAGAACCACGTCAGCACTCATGTACAGACAGCCTCACTAATTCTTCCAAGGTGGATTAATTTTTGACACCAAAGATAACAGAACATGAGGAATCTGAGGAACAACTGGCTCCGAGAGTGTGATATTGTTTCAATAGGCCTATGGCATTAAGGGACACAAGAACCTGTTCTGTCTCCCAAAGACAGGCTTAGATGCTTCTGCATCTTCACATATTTGCAACATCTAATCCCAAAGACTCTTGGTTTCCAATTGATTCTTAAAGTCAGTCTTTGCCACTTGCTGCTGAGGGTAAGATTTCCTCTATATTCTTAAACCTCAGTTTACTTCTTTGCAGATTTTAGGTAACAATGTCTGTCTGCACTGCTCTGCCCAGATGACAAGGGCTGCTGGGATAATTAAACAAGGTAACACACGAGAGCACTGCATATTCTGGGAACTATATCCCCATGAGTCACCATAATTCATGAGATTGCTATTGACTTACCTATGGTAAGTGCTAAATGTAGTCTGTTTCTTTTACTGAAGATTGAAATATACATTTTAAAACAAGTATTTAAAATACAGTCAAGAATCACTCTTATCCATACACGTGACCCAGTATTATTCAGTTTTATTTTTTCAGGTCTTTCTCCTGGTGGGGGGCGGGGGGTGCGAGGGGATGCAGTCTACGATTAGAGAAGACCCAAAGGCTCCAGATATATTTGTAAAAAAATGACAAAAGATCATTGAAAACATTTTCTGTTTAGAAAGCTACCTTTTTATATTGGCTCGAATTTAAGACTCAAAAATGGCTCACATTTAAGACTCTTTTCACCATGATTCTTTAAAATCTTTGAAAATCCAAACAAGTGAAAGAAAATTTTCTCAGTCCAGGTCATATTTGAACATTTTTCTTTTAATGTGAAATAGATTTCTTTTATTCTCAAAATTTTTCTCCAGTGAACTTAATCAACTCAAATTATTTTAGCATGTATTTCCTGAGTATCTTCTTTGCATTATGCATTGCCAAACACCATAGAAGAAAAAAAGATAGGCACACATTCCTTCTCTTATTTGAAGACGGCAATCTAACAAGGAGACTAAGATAGGCACACAAATACAATAGGATAAGGGGCATAAGAAAAGTCAAAGGAAAGAGACAGCTACAACTGGGAGTCAAGAAAGGCTTTACAGAGAACTAGGAAGTGGAAGATGAATTTAGATGCATAGGCAGAGTAAAGAGCAAATAACAAAGTAGAGAAACAGGATAGCAGAGCAAGTGTTCAGGGACTGCTCAGCAGTTCAGTATGGCTGACAGCAGGGCAGAACAGTTTTAAGATTTTTGCTACAGCAGTCAATACATGCTTATTCCTAAAAGACCTAATAAGTGATTCTCATTAATTTATGTAGTCGCAGATGAAGATGCCAACTCTTGCCAGAGGGAGAAAGAGATGATGTTGAAGAAAAGTATAGGAAAGGGGCCAGGCGCAGTGGCTCATGCCTGTAATCCCAGCACTTCAGGAGGCCGAGGCAGGCGGATCACCTGAAGTAAGGAGTTCGAGACCAGCCTGGCCAACATGGTGAAACCCCCATCTCTACTAAAAACACAAAAATTAGCTGGGCGTGGTGGTGCACGTGTGTAATTCCAGCTGCTTCGAGGTTGAGACAGAAGAACTGCTTGAACCCGGGAGGTGGAGGTTGGAGTGAGCTGAGGTTGTGACACTGCACTCCAGCTTGGATGACAGTGAGACGCTGTCTCAAAGAAAAAAAAAGGTATAGAGGAAACAAAATCGGCCAATTATCACTGTCCACAGTCCTTGAGACTGAGGGTTTATACTCTCCTCTCCACTTTGCATGTCTGAGATTTTCCATTAAAAATAGAGAAAAGGAAAAAAAAAAAAGAAATGAAGGCCAGTTGATCTAGGGAGACGGTCAGCTGATAGGGCCAGTCAACTGAAGTGAGAGGGCAGGCCGAGGTCAGACAGACTCTACAGGGGAAGCAGACACAGCACAATGTGACTATGTGGTCAATGTGCCTGTTTTTCGGTTCCCCGGGCCTCACACTCCTCACATTTCTCACTGCAAGAGAGTAGCTGGGGTCTGCCACCAGGTAAGCTGGTGGTAAGACTGTCTAAGAAAGATGGAAGAACTGTCCTCAACATACCAGGTGTAAACATACTGTAGAGGTTGATTTTGGTAATGTCAAATGTAATATTTATTCATGCTTGAAAACCCCGATAAGCTAAAGTGAAGAAAATCTAAAAAGCAACTGTGCTCTATCACCAAGAGAAAAGCACTCAATGTTTTGGCGTATCTGCTGCCTTTGTACATGCAGGGAGGGGCACACGTGTACATATATGCACATGCTTTCTCTACTCAGAAATACAGAATCACAGGGAAATACTGCTGTGTAACATGCTTTTTTAGTTTAAAAACTATACAATAGCATTTTGTAACACCAGTGTAAAGGCTGCATAATAGCTTGCTAAGGAACACTTTGACCTAGTATTTCTAACCCTGGACAAAAGTCAAACGTTAATACTGTTAAACAAAATGTTTTGACTTGAGAGGCTCTCTCTTCTTTTGTTAATATATACTAGTATTATGTATACAAGTTCAGAGCTATGACAAAGTAATTTTTTTTTAATTGGGGGAGGAGGATGGTGGCAACATTCCTATCAAATAACTCTATTTTCCTTCCAAAAGTACAGGTTGCTGAGATTTTAGGTTTTTTAGGTTGTAAAAGCAATATATGAATGCTACAGGCTATTCTCCCTTATAAGATAGGCACATATCTGGTATTATGAAAAGTAACAAAAGTCCTCTGGCTTCCTGCTACCTCATTCCACTGCCCAGAACTGGCTACTGGTCTGTCTTCTAAACATTCATGATGCTACTTTAAATACATGGAATGGAATATGTAATGACACATGCACACAACTTATGTACACTTAGATGTATATATACGCATACACACAGGTATACACACACAGTGTACTCTACAATGTATCATATACATATACAACGAGGTTTTTTTTTTTTTTTTTTGAGATAGGGTCTTACTCTATTGCCCAGGCTGGAGTGCCGTGACACAATCATGGCTCACTGCAGCCTGGACCTCCCAGGTGATCTTCCTGCCTCTGCCTCCCAAGTAGCTGGGACTACAGATAGGTGCCACCATACCTGGCTATTCTTTTTTTTCTGTATTTTTGGTAGAGACGGGGTTTCGCCATGTTGCCCAGGTTGGTCTTGAACTCCTGGGCTCAAGCAATCTGGCCTCTCTGAAAGTGCTGAGATTATAGGCGTGAGTCACCATGCCTAGGCCTTTCCATCCTTTTTTAACATTTCCTTTGTCTCTGCCCCTGGAATCAAGATAGCTCTTAGAGACACTACTAGTTTTTGCATAATGATATGCAAAATTCACACAATGGGTTAGACTGCAGGTCCATCCATCCCAGCATAATATCTCAGATGGCTTCAGGGAGGGAGTTGGGAATAAGACCCACATGTGGCTCTGTCCTCCAAACTTGACCACACTCGGCCTTTCTTTAAACAACCTACTATGGAGTCTTCTATGATTGATTCCAAATCCTCTACAGTTACTACTGCCTGCTACATCCATCTTGGAGACTCAAGTTTCTGGTATTCATGCATAAAGTCCTGAAGAATCTCCTTTTCCATAAAACTATCTCTTTGAAACATGGTTCTTGTTCTCATAGGCTAGGTCAGGAGTCTGCAAATTAAGGCCAGCACTTGTTTTTGTAAATCAAGTTTGACTGGAACACAGCCATGCTCATTTGTTTGCATATTGTCTATTGCTGCTTTCATGCTTCAACAGCAGAGCTGAGTAGCTGCAATAGAAACTGTATAACCATAACCCAAAAAGCCTAAAATATTTCACTACCTGTCCCTTTACATAAAAAGGTTGCTGATCTATATTTTAGAATATGATGAAAACATATTTTTTCTTATCAAAAATTTTAGAGGACTTGAATCATATACCCTATATCTAGGATCTTTGTCTAAAGAGTCTGTTTTCTAAGAAAACAAACAAACCAAAAGCACCTTGGCTCAGACAATAGCAGTGTCAGCTGGCAAAGGTTTAATAACTTGAATTCCAGGAGGAAAAAAAAGCTCTGATGTAGTATTTGCTGATTTCCACGGTGTAATTATTCCCACCATGGCTTATTTCAATCTAAAAACAGGTGTTGCCACTGAACACGGAATTAGGAAGAGATATGCACAAATGCTAGTATAAGTGCCTTGGGACACTTACTATCAATGGCCTAACTCCTCATTTTAAAGTCAGACATTGAGACCCAGAGAAGGTGTCTTAACCTGAGGCTGGCCCAGTGATTGGCACCAGGTTGGAGGTAATTTCCCTATGAGTCTGGCTGCCTCCCAGGAAATTACTTCCTGGGAAGTAATGTAGAAGGAAGAGTGGGGGAAAGAAGGAAAAGGAAGTTCTTTGCCAGGTACGTGGTGATACGCGTTGGTTTTTATCATCATCTCCACAGTGTGGGACTCTGGTTTCTTTAGCACATGGCTCTGAAGCACACTTTAGGTAGGGGGTACTGCTCTTCACACAGGACCAGCTTTCATGTACACTCTCTGACAATAGACTATCTCAATTAACCAGCAGTTATCTAAGCTATCAGACCATAATTGCCAGAAAGACAGGGACTGACTGCATCTTTTGTGCTCACTACTTTCCTGGCATCCAGCACATAACTGGACACATGAGAAAGAGGTGGCCAACAAAAATTTACTGAAAGAATGAAGGAATGAGACCCCAACACCAAAGTGGAATTTTTTAATACAAAGAACACAGCAGGTGCTCAGAGTTTAGATCCCATTTCCTTCTCCTGTGGACTTCTCCTTCTCACCTGTGGACTCTGCCACACACACAACATGCTCAGGTGCATACAACACTTCTCAAGTATCGGCCGTAGCATTTAAACTAATCTATCAGAGCACAAGAGGCTCTATGGATGAAGGAACAAAAGGGAGGATGGAGTTAGAAAATTTCTTCGTCCCATATATATACACGTAACATCTGTCTTGAACTTGTTCTGACAAGGCACGAAGCTAAGGAAAGAGTCCCATGAAGGACCTCACCTACCACACTGCAGGATGGTGGAAACTGCTTTTTGACAGGGGCTGAGGAAGCATCACTCAGAGTGATACACCTCTGAAAGCGGAAAGTGAAAGAACATCAAGACAGGGAATCATTATTCCAATAAACTCAAGGCTAATAACCATGTAACTGCAAACAACAATGAACACGTGCAAGGGAAGGCAAAAGCATGCCTCCCTGTTCTTTGGGAAATAACTTCCTGACTACTTGGTAACTGTCACACGAACCCCTACAAACTTGGCACCGTCTCCCCACTGGTACTTTTCTGAGCCCACAGGTCCTGTTTGCCACATCACTGTTGTAATCCTGATGAACAGACAGGTCAGTTCTGCAGGCACAGAAACAACCAAAGGCATGTATGAGGCCGTGCTGACTTTTCAGGAGGCTGGCAAGGTTCATCACAGCCTCACAGGGGACCTAGTACATGGTTTCCAAAGTGAAATCAAACTTGGTTCCAGATATCAGAAGTTAACACTGTCCACGGCATGGGGTGGTGAGTGTTCCCATTCAGAGGAAGGATCATAAACAAGAAGCAGGCCCAATGAATGAAGCCTCTGAAGCATCCTCAAAGTGTGGTGCAGAGAACTCCTAGGGATCTCCAAGGTCAAAAACCACTTTCATAGTAATAAAACGTTACTCGCTTTTTTTCACTCATGCATTTTCAGGAGTATACAATGGAGGTCTCAAGAGGCTACATGATATGCGATACCGCAAGAGACTGCAGAAGCAGCTATCAGAATCCAGCTGTCTTCAATTATGCTTGACATCAAAGAGATTTGCAAAAATGTAAAACAATGCTATTCTTCTCAATAATTTTGTTTTGGAAAATATAGTTCTTTTTCATAAAAAATAGGCAATATTAAGATATAATTAGCTCATTATTCTTTTTAAATGAATTATTAAATATAGTACAAATTTCTGTCTTACACATTATAAATGTGGATAGATATAATTCACATAAAAGCTCCTTAAGATACTAATTTTTAGGAGTGTAAAGGGGTACTGAGTCCCAAAAAAGTTTGGGGACTTCTGTCCTAGAGGTTGTCCCTCAGGGAGGAGAGTTATGTGTGTTGCAAGAAGTAAGATGCCATTACGACGCGCTAGCTAAATGTGGAAAAAAATGACTTGGTCATGACTGCAGCCCAAGCTCCTTTCTGGATCTCTGAATCTATCTGGGTGGGCTCTGTGTTCAAGCCTCCCACGTAAGGGTCTCTTCCCCCTCATCCCGTTTTCCCTTTACCCCTTGGAGTGCATTCCCGGATCTGCCCGCACAACTTTAGCAAGCGTTTCCCTACCCAGCTAGCCGGGCCTCGGCGATGACTCCCAGTGCGGGCCTCACAGCCTCGGGGTTAGGACTCCCAGGATCAGCCGCACACCCTAGGCAAGGACTTTCAGGACAGCACGCACAGCCAAGGCTAAGAGAGTCTAGGAAAGCCATTTTCAATCCCTGGTCCCTCTCTTCGACATGACATAGACTGGGGGCTGGGGGGACGTCAGTCGCCAGAAACACGTCCCCGATTCTCCTCTGAGCCTCCATAAGCTCGCCTCCGAGTCCCCCGGGCCGCACTGCCTCGGGCACCTCGGTAAAGGCCCGCACCGACTCCCGAGGGATACAGGGTGGATGGCGCTCCCGTCTGGGGAGGTGGTCGGGCAACGCTGGTACTCACCTCCGACTGCACGGTGGGGCTCCCGCGACCGGCGCACCAGACCCAAGGAGCGGGACGCGCTCCCGTGCGCTGCGCGGTTTCAGCTGCCGCCTCCA
>NW_012116055.1:991323-1002726 GCF_000951035.1 Colobus angolensis palliatus
GCGGAGCCTGCGGGCGCCCCCGCGGGCCCGGAGGACTTCGCCCGGGGCAGGAGTCGAGGGTTGCGAAAGGCTCCTCCGTAGGATGTGGGAGGGCTGATCCCTCCGCCCGGTCCGCTTCTGCCAGCCTGAGACCTGGGACCAGGGTGTCTGTTGCTCACTTTGGGGCTTAGTATGTGACTGTCCAGCCGGCGTTAGGAAGTGACCAAAGAGTGGGGAACAAATGGAATTATTTAAAAAACATAATTTGGCCATAACTGCAGAGGTTTCATGTACGTGTGGTCACTTCGCCCGCCTCCCTTCTCACTTTGTCCGTCCCTACCCTACCCACCCTCTCCACCCTCGCCTTAATTCTTTGCGCAAAGCCTGCCAAGTGGGCATCGGAGTCACGCTGTCAGAGTAGGACTTCAGCATTTCCGTCGCAAAAGTTCTATGTGTAGATTTCCTTGGACATGTAACAACACTTTCTAATACACGATGTTCCCCGATCTGAAGTCAAAAATGTCTGGGAGATGGCACCAAGTGGACTTTCACAAGACCTGCTTTTCATGTTGGTTGGAGTTTTGCCCTTTTGGGTGAATGTGAGTTCAAAGAAGTGATTAAATCTTTCTAGATGAAAGGTGGTGAGTTTTTCCCCACCCAAATTATTTGGAAAGTTACTGTAGTTTTCTGAATAAGCAGCTTATAGGATGAGTAAACAATAGCCAGTACTAATAGCCCCCCTGCTACCTTATACTTCTCTTCTACTCTGCACAAAGCCCTGTGATTGACTCTTTCCATGTTACTCAGTTCAGCTCTTCCAACCACCCTACAGGTAAAGAATATTACCGTCTTTGCAAGTGTGCAATGTGCAACAGCTGAGACTCAGTCCTCAGGTTGATTTGACGCCAAAGCCTACACCTTCCCTGTCATGCCGCACTATAGAGTACATCTATCATCTAGTTATATTTAACTTTGAAATATAAATACTTATATTTATTTTGAAAGAGGAAGTAACTATTTCCAATATGAGAGGTGACTTTCTTCCCACCCACTTCCTAAATCCTTTCCATTCACATTAGTAATTAAATTTTCTTTGAGTCTCCACCATATGGCAGAGGTGCACCACAATCTATGAAAAATCATGCTCCAGTCCCCTTCGGAGGTAGGAGAGTAGGGGCAAGGTGAGAGCGAGTAGAAGGCTGGGGAAGTCCGATGAGGACACATCCAGCTAGATTTCAGTTCTTAATGAGGCAGCCATTAGATACTTCGGAAAGCAAAGTATCTAATGTTCAATGATAACATCCGTGTAACTGAGAATCCTTCGCAGAAAACAATCAAATCAGAGCTATGAAGGGAATTGAGATTTATTAGTAAGCACGCTTGCCAAAACCGTGAAGCAAATAGTTCCACATCCCCCCAGTCTGTTGCTCTTGGACATTGTCACCAGTGACATGCAGATCGTGAATCCCAGGGCATGTCCTCAGTTCCTGTCCTTACTCACTGCTCTGTGGTATTTGACATGGGCGATTCGTTTTCCTTGAAATGTTAACCTCCTTCTGGCTTTTTAGCCCTCCGCTCTTAGAGGCCACCTCTTCTCTCTTTAGCCCCTCTTTTTTAGGGTCTTTCATTACACTCTCCCCTCTTGCTTTGTATGTTTCTCCATTTGCTGAGTTTTTCTTCATCTATTTTCTCACTATGCAGACTGCCTGCCACTTCTAGCTGAAGCCTGCTATATGTCTGTCATTGGTCTTACTTAACCTTCTGACCTTCATACTTTTGATTTGCAGCCATATGTGGCAACCCCACCTGGATATTCCAAAGGCGCCTGTATTAGACTGTTCTCACGCTGCTGTAAAAACTGCCTGAGACTGGGTAATTCATAGGGAAAGAGGTTTAATTGGCTTACAGTTCTGCATGCTGGGGAGGCTTCAGGAAGCTTAGAATTATGGCAGAAGGAGAAATAGGCACGTCTTACACGGCAGCAGGCGAGAGAGTGTCCTCTGAATGTACAGTGGTCCTCCTGAATGCTTTGAGAGGACTTTAGAATCCCTACATTTTTCACTGAATATATGTCTTCATATCAGAGAAAATTTGAAATAAATGTTTTGTTCCTCTTTTTAAAAAAGTTATATTCATTACAAGGAGAGGCAGTTCTTAGCCTCATCTTGGCTTCCAGTAAATATCTAACTGCTCTCCCCCATGCCCTCTTCCTGCTACATCTGCTATACACTTAATTTTCATGCCCTCTTAATTACTGCCTAAGGGCCTGATCCCTGAGCTGCCTTCCCAGGGAACAAGAATCCTCTGGGCAGCTGCTTACAGTTAAGCACCATTTCTCTCAATATAGCTAATAATAAAAATCACCCCCATGATCCAATCACCTCCTTCCCTCCACATGTGGGGATTACAATTTGCATGGGTACACAAAGCCAAACCATATCACCGAAAATGGGAATTTAGTGTCTTCTCTAACCATCCTATCTCCAACCTGTCCCCTCCTATCCATCCAGTTTCTGTTTCTTCTTCATCCTAATCCTGCATCCTGAAAATGTATTTCATGATCTGTTGGGAAAGCTAAATGTTTAAAGGGTATATTGCTATGGCATATTACTATGCTCTCACAGGGTCCACCTAACGAATATTTCTGTCACGATATAAAAGGTTCTGCTAATGGCCCAGCTGAGGGCATATACTCTAGGGACCTTCAGAGAGGATGCCACCCAAGTATGTAACTGCTCAGGCACCACAGCTGTGCTCTGGGGGCTAGAGGCAAAAGGACCTTCATTTGAAGGAACAGCACTGATTTAGGAGCTTTACCTGCTAGAAGGCTCTGCTGCTATAAGAAGAACCATGAAGATTCTGTCGGAGACCTGTTGAGCTCTGAGGAATGCCTCGTTATATTCCACACTGACTTCAGTTGCTTGTATATGCTGGACTTCCTCCATTTATTGAAAGGTCCTAGGAACTATCCCCAACTAACTTTGTATAATGCTTTGCAATTTATACTGCACTTTCACATACATATCATTTAATAGGAAGGAAGAGGTGTAAGAGAAAGACAGTCTAGCATAACGCTTCTCAGACCTTGGGGTACATTGAAAACACATGTGCCTGTGTTGTGCTCTTAGGAGGCTGAGTTTGATGCAGGTGGTCAAAAGACCATCCTTTGAGAAACACCAATGGTAGTTCTCTGAATGTGCGTGTTTCTCAGATTCACCAGAGGGCACTGATTAAAAATATAGCCTCCTGTATCCTCTACCTCCTAGAATGTCTGATTCATTAGGTCAGGGTGGGGGGTCTGTGTTCAGATTCTGAATACACTACATTTTTACCACAGGTAATTCTGCTGTAGCATGTCCCCAGGTTGGCACCAAGGACCTGTTACCTAGAAATATACACTCCATGAGGGCAGGGGCCCATGTCAGTTTGTTCGTCATCCCTAACATGGAGTCTAGTGCATAGTAGGTGCTCAATACAAGTTTGTTGACTAACTTACTGTCAGTGTGTTTCTATTGCTTAGCCTTTGCTCTCTGTTGGCCTTTGTACAGTTCAGAGTCCTCTAGCATGGCACCGAGTGAAGACATGTGTCTGGCAATGAATGAAGTATAAAATGGTCCTCCTGAATGCTTTGAGGGGACTTTAGAAACCCTACATTTTTCACTGAATGTATGTCTTCATACCAGAGAAAATTTGAAATAAATGTTTTGTTCCCCTTAAAAACAAAGTTATATTCATAGCAAGGAGGGGCAGGTCTTAGCCTCATCTTGGCTCCCGGTAAATATCCAACTGCTCTCTCCTGATGCCCTCTTCCCACCACACCTGCTATATGCTTAATTTTCATGCTCTCTTAATTACTGCCTAAGGGCCTGATCCCTGAGCTGCCTTCCCAGGGAACAAGAATCCTCTGGGCAGCTGCTTACAGTTAAGCACCATTTCTCTCAACATAGCTAATAATAAAAATCTTCACAACCACCTGTTGATGCTGGTAACATTATTATTGCCATAGTTTCACAGATGAGGAAACTGAGATTCAGAGTAGTTAGACAGCATGCTTCAGTCACGAAACTTAAATGGTGATCCCGGGGTTTTAATGAAGGCTGGCCTCACTCCAGAGCTTGTGCTTTTAAGTGTTGTGTAACAAAATCATCAGATACCCTGAAGTTGTAAATTATTTGTTCTTTGCAGAAAAGAAGAGGGACTTAAATGTTCTAGGGAAAAGATTTGTTCTATCACCATATAGTCTGGAATTCCTTATTCACGTATTTCCAGGGCTTGTTCTGCCTGATGATAGCACAGAGATCTCTGCTGCAGCCATGTAATGTAGGGACACCTGGGTAAGGAGACTCCTCATTCTGGGGGATGGAGGTGTTGGAAATCCAGGGCAGCTTGAGTATGAATTCCAGGATTGGTACATAATTCCTGGGTGTCTAGTACCATCTTTCACATGTGTTAATTTGCTGGTTACTTTTTGAGTACTTTGTGTTATATATATATTTCAGAATGGAGAGGGAAGTATTCTGCAGGATTGGTCCATTAAATTATTTAGGTATGCACAAAATAAAACTTTTTTTTGAGAAAATAATTTGGTAACATTGAGAGATGAGAGTAAAAATAAAAATTTGTCATTAATGTGACTCATTTATAATTCCAGTTTATGATGAGATTACTTTCACATGTCAGTTTAAGTGCTTTTTTTATTTTCTTCTTGAGACAGGATTTTGCTCTGTTGCCCAGGATGGAGTGCAGTGGCAGGATCACGGCTTGATGCGGCCTCGACCTCCTGGGCTCAAGCAATCCTCCTACCTCAGCCTCCTGAGTAGCTGGGACAAGGGTGTGTACCACCACACTCAGCTAATTTTAAAATTTTTTATAGAGATGGGATCTCCTCATGTTGCCCAGGCTGGTCTCAAACTCCCCGGCTCAAGCAATCCTCCTCCCTCAGCCTCCCAAAGTGCTGGGATTACAGGTGTGAGCCACTGTGCCTGGCTTTAAATGCTTTTTAAAATGGAAAATCCTCTTTCTCTCCTCCCTTCCCCCATACTTGGCGGGAGGAAACAACAAACATCTGGTCTGTTCCAAGTTCATCCTTGAAAGTACCATGCAGATGAACTTAACCAGATGATGGTGAGCTACTGCCCTCTGTTGATGAGTGTGTGGTGAACACACTGTCAAACAGAAAAAGCTGAGAGGATGGTTAGCATTAAGAGGAAAAACAATTGGGCGACAGAGTGAGAACTTGTCTCTAAGAGAGACAAAGAATAAGTATTAAGAAGACATAAATGGATTAAGAAAGCTACCTTTTGTTCCTTAATTTCACATTTACTGAATGTTCTAGAAGTTGAGTAGAGAGCAGAAACTTAATCAGTCCACAAACTGGCTCCACTAAGAACTTGGTGTGATGAGTCCAAAAATGACTATGATTAATTCTTACTCTGAGGGACCTGAGAACTTACTGTTTTATTATTTTCCCACAGCTTTACTGATATTATTTTAATGTTTGCCCACGATAGTACAGTATTCATCTTTCACATATCAAAATCTAATGTTAATTGTTATTTTTAAATCTTTTTTTCCCAGATAATTCCAGGTTCTTACAACCTTCTAACTACATGTACTCTCCTTTTGATTTCTATGCCATTGTTATCTTGTATTTTATAGTCATAGATTGTAACTCTTGAAGGCATTATTATTCCTGTTTTATAGAGTCAATATTTGTTTAGAGTTAAGCACACTTTTACCAATTTTGTTAACTACTTCTTACTACTTCCTCTCCCCGCTTCTCCCATACTTGGTGGGAGGAAACAACAACAGACAACACAGAAAGATACATTTTGTCTGTTCCAAGTTCATCCTTGAAAGTACCATGCCCGCTAACTAAATCCAATGATGGTGAGCTACTGCCCTCTGTTGATGGGTATGTGGTAAACACATTGTTAGCCGTAAAAAGCTGAGAGGATGGTTAGCATTAGGAGAATCAATAATTGGGTGACAGAGAGTGAGACCCTGTCTCAAAAAAAGAGAGAATAAGTATTAAGAAGAAAACATTGTCTACTGGTGATAAATTTTCTCAGACTTCATTTGTTGTAAAATGTCTTTCTTTTACTGTCTTTTTAAAAATATTTATTTATTTATTTATTTATTTTTTCAGACAGAGTCTCGCTTTGTTGCCCAGGTGACAGAGTGCAATCTTGGCTAACTGCAACCTCTGCCTCTGGGTTCAAGTGACTCTCGTGCCTCAGCCTCCTGAGTAGCTGGGACCATAGGCACCCACCACCATGCCCAGCTAATTTTTGTATTTTTAGTGGAGACGGGGTTCCGCCATGTTGGCCAGGCTGTCTTGAACTCCTGACCTCAGGTGATCTACCTGTCTTGGCCTCCCAAAGTGCTGGGGCTCTCACTCTGTCACCCAGGCTGTAAGACAGTGGCATGAACATAGTTCATTGCAACCTTGACTTCCCAGGCTCAGGCAATCCTTCTACCTCAGCCTCCTGAATAGCTGGGACTGCAGGTGTGCACTACAATGCCTGACTAATTTTACATTTTTTTTCTAGAAACAGGGTCTCACTATATTGTCCAGGCTGGTCTGGAATTCCTGAGCTCAAGCGATCCTCCCACCTCAGCCTCCCAAAGTGCTGGGATTATAGCATGAGCTACCATGCCCAGCCTACTGTCTTTGTTGAATAACATTTTTTCTGGATATTAAATATTAGATTGGCAGTTACTTTTTTTCCAACATTTAAAAGTATCAACCCAGGCCGGGCATGGTGGCTCATGTGTATAATCCCAGCACTTTGGGAGGCTGAGGTGGGAAGATCACTTGAGCCCAGGAGTTCCAGGCAAGCCTGGGCAACACGGTGAGACTCTATCTCTAAAACAAATTTTTTAAAAATTAGCCAGGTGTGGTGGGATGTGCATAGTCCCTGCTACTCAGGAGGCTGAGGTGAGAGAATTGCTTGAACCTAGGAGATCAAGGCTGCAGTGATCCCTGTTCTTGCTTGCCACTTGCACTCCACCTGAGTGACAGAGTGAGACTCTATCTGAAAAAAACAAAAAACAAAAAAATCAAGCCATGTCTTCTGGCTTTGCTAGCTTTTGTTGAGAAGTTTGTTGTCAGTCTAAATCTTCCTGTTCTGAAAGTAATGTTTCTTTTTCTCTGGCTACTTTGATAATCTTCTATTGTCTTTTGTTTTCACCAGTTTGAATTTTCTATATGTTTCTTTTATTTTTTTTTTCTGAGATTCAGAGTGCTTTCTGAATGTGTGGCTTAATGTATTTCAGCATTACTGGGAAAAATTAATTATTGTCTTTTAAATGTTGCTTCTGTCCTATTCTCTGCCTCTTTTCCTTTTGGGATTATAATTCCACGTATGCTAGACTGTCTTACTATAACCTTTATGTCTCTTATGTTTTCCATTCTTTAGTCTCTGTCATTCATTCTGGGTATTTCTTGCTGACATGTCTTTTTGTACTATAAAAGCAGTGGATTCTCCAATCTCACTTTTCCTCATCTACAAAGCAGATTCACTATATGCTAAGCATTCCCCCTGGGCCCCTACCTATCTCGTCTGTGGGATTTGGTGGCGAGGGGAACTAATGAAACCTTATTTTCATGCTACTTGTTATGCATGTAATCAAGTACTTTATCTCTGACACAAGAGCCTCATGTCTTCTGCCAACATCCAAGAAACAATAACAGGTTAAGTTACTAGCTTGTATATAGGGTAAAATCCCAGACCCTGACAGTTTGGGTGACAAGATAGGGTGCTGGCTGAGGTGTGCCTTTCTGGAAGACCCCATGAGTTGTGTTAGTAGGACGCAGTAGCAAATGCCCTCACCAAAGTGGGGAGCAAGGGGGAAAGTACATTTATCTCACTTTCCTGCCTGTTAATGAATGTTTAGAGGCTAAGCAAGAGGCAAGGTTGAAACAGTTTACCTAAATGGTACTTTGATTGTGCTCACTCTCCTCAGGAACAGGAAGAAGGCACTTTATGTGACAATTAGGCAGCAAAAGTGGGGAAGCCAAAAGTGGCTGCATCTGATTGGTCAAGGAGTCCCCGCAAAGCTAAATAATGATGTCATCTGTAAGTAGATAAAGCTTTAGGTGGACGAAAGCCAGAGGTTCACTTGAATGAGCCCAAGCTGCTGGTACCTGCTTAAAATGGAAAGCTGATGCAAACTGATTTACTGGCCTGAAACTGCTCTTTCCCTCTGCACTTCCTGACCCTTCCCTACCCCTGTACCCCAGCCTCAACTGCTTTAAGGAAAATGCTGAGTATGTGGGGGAACAGGAAAGAGGGGAGGAACTCAAATATTTTTAGCTCTGTCGAATATAGGTGCCCAAGTCACAATCCTTCCCAGTCTCATGAATGGAGAGGGTGCTGTGCACAAGGATATCTAAAGGCACTGAGGATTGTAGGGTGCAAGGGAATTTACACTGAGCCTGGTTGGGAGAAACAAAGGATAAGAAAATCCATCTTCTCCCTGCATCTGCATCCCCCTTCCAGCAGCTATTGCTACAGCCCTGTTATGCCTGTTAGACTTCTTGGTCCATATTTTCATAGGGCAGTGTTTTTCAACCAGGGTCATTTTGTCCTCTGCTCCCACCCAGCGGACGTGTGACAATGTCTGGAGACTTTTTTTTTTTTTTTTGAGACAGAGTTTCGCTGTTGTTGCCCAGGCTGGAGTGCAATGGTGTGATCTCGGCCCACTGCAACCTCCGCCTCCTGGGTTCAAGCGATTCTCCTGCCTCAGCCTCCCGAGTAGCTGGGATTACAGGCACCCGCCACCATGCCCAGGTAATTTTTGTATTATTTATTTATTTATTTATTTTAGTAGAGATGGGGTTTCTCCATGCTGGCCAGGCTGTTCTCAAACTCCTGATTTCAGGCGATCGGCCTGCCTCGGCCTCCCAAAGTGTTGAGATTACAGGCATGAGCCATTGTACCCAGCCTGGAGACATTTTTGATCATCACAACTGAGCCAGGGGATGATGTGGGGGTGTGTTCTGCTAGCATCTAGTGGGTAAGGCAGGGATACTGCTAAGTTTCTTACAGTGCTTGGGAAAGCCCCCGACAAAGAATTAACCACTCCTCAATTGCAAGAATGAACCTCTGCCGTGGGGGAAAAATGTGCTCCAAATTCAACCGATGGGGTTTGGGCAACGTTTAGGACCTTTAGGGCCAATCCAATGTACTGTTTGCTGTGTCTTTCACTGATGAGTGTATAATTGGTGTTCATGTTGTACGTGCTTGTGTTGTGAATGCTCATGAAGCCCAGAGGAATCTTCCCATTCAAGGACCATGGCATGTGGAGGGGTAATCTCTGTCTCTTTTCCAGTAGTATAGCAAAGAGAATATAAAACCTGATAAGAAATGGAAATTACAGCATTAAAGACTTAGTGGCTGCAGTATTCAGGAGGCTATTTCCTAGTAACAGCTGATGCAAGGACCAAGTACACCTCTTTTAAAAGCAGGGGCTGCTATTGTCCTCATTGCTGAGCTATTGACCCATATAGACTTTGGGTCAAGAAGCTGAACTTCTGACCCATAGAAGCTTTGTGACTCTGCAGCCTGATGTCTCCGTTTTGGAATGGGTTATCTCGCATTTGACAACCTATAAGGAAAAGGCCCCATATATCTCAGTTGTCAAATGGAAATTAATATTCAAGGATAGAGTTGGTCTGTCCCCAGTAGCATCTCAATTTACATGAAAGAGCGGCAGCTATCATTTTAGGGAAACTATTTTCATTATGCTGCTTGAAGTAAGGCCACCAGATCAATGAGGCCCTCGATTCACAGTGTTCCTCTCAATGCCTGGGCCTGGTTTACTGATGGTTTGGCTAAGTTGAAACCTGTTGGTGTCCATTAGGCTGCTATAGCAGTCAACTGCTGCTCTATATATGGCACCCTGAAAACTGATGTGCTTGTCCACTCAGTGGGAAGAATTTAAGACCATTCTTGTAATTCTGCCCAATACTTCCCACAAAAACTTATATTTTTACTAACTCTTGGGATATTGCCAATGATCAAGCCATTTGGTCTGCTATATGGCCTGTCACTTACAAGCCTATACACTGAAAGATTAAAGATACTTCTCTCTCAGGAAGTGAACTGTGGAAATAAGCCATCGCTGACAATAAAATACTTAGGCCATTCGTGTTAGATGATGTTTGTATTAAGAACTCATTCTCCAGTGAGACCTACAGAAATCAAGCTGTTGGTGCAGCCTGAAATGTCCAGCTCATTTCTGCTGCCACCTTGATCTATCACTGTATTAGACATGGCCACATATATATCATCACTGACTTGGCACAAGATAAAGGGTTATATACTTCTAATGTGGAAGCTACCAGTGTGTGCCAGACTTGAAACACCTGTCAAGGATTGGCTGGCTGGTCTTGTGGTGAAGAAGGTTATATTGCACAGGTATGAACTCTGTCCATTCCTGGCACATTGACAATATCAGACCTTTGACCTCCTTTTGTATCTGTTGGTGGTGTCTCACTGTTCTTGATACTTTTCCCCAGTCCAATCAGCCAACTCTGGCTATACTCCTATGGCTCTTGAGACTAGTCTGTGTTATATGTTTGGTTTTCTGGACCATTTGCAGCCTGTCAATGGTACCACTTTTGTGACAAAGGTCACCCAATGATAAGCCAATAATCAATAATTCAAATCCATGCTCCATCTGCAGGCATCTGATATTGTTGAGTCAATATTCAACAATATCAGATGATATTGAATCTGAAATGGATTTCTCAAAATTTGACTTAAAAAGATTTCAACTCTACTTTTCTCACCTCCTGCTGTAAAGAGTAGTAAGACAATATGGTCACTAAACGTGGTTGTCTCCAGAACCATAATGGAGACAAGAAGTGGCCAAGGGGTTATTTTCTGGATACTAATCAAAATGAAAGGACAAGAGTTTATATAGACCTATTTTGAAAATTTGGAATTCTGTACTAACCATTCTTGGACACAGTGGATCTTTCTTTACCCTAGAGCAACCCTAGACCAGTGGTTTGTACATCCTCCTGTCTTTAGCAGTGTAGCCAAAGGGGATACTAACGAATTAAAATTAATTCTGATTCAGCCCATCTGGATCCTCTTTTTGGATTGACATGGTCCAATATGAAGACAATGGTTACCTGGTTGGGTACACTGCTTGCTGAATTCCCCTACGAAAAATGTAGTGGCTTAAAAGAACACAAACTTGGGGGGCAGAGCAAGATGGCCGAATAGGAACAGCTCCAGTCTCCAACTCCCGGCGCGAGCGACACAGAAGACTGGTGATTTCTGCATTTTCAACTGAGGTACTGGGGTCATCTCATTGGGGAGTGCCGGACAATCGGTGCTGGTCAGCTGCTGCAGCCCGACCAGCGAGAGCTGAAGCAGGGCGAGGCATCGCCTCACCTGGGAAGCGCAA